>NC_030852.1:16226626-16237427 GCF_000208745.1 Theobroma cacao
ATCTTCATGCACATAAGTATGGGTTTACTCTTACCTCAATGCTTAATTTATACACTCCAAGTGAATTACAACCATCACTATTCATTCTAATCAAAGTGCGCCCCTTATTACCATTATCACACGTGCTCCTTTATATTAACCCAATACAATCCATAGTCCCTAAATCTTTTTCCAATTGACAACCATGAGTTTAATTATAACTCCACCAAATGAATAAATTATCACGGCCTATTAGTCCAACTCCAAATTTCTCCATCCTTAATCGAAGGGATATATCATTTTATTAATCTTTCATTAGGAGCATTCGTTTTAAGATCTCTCTAACACTGGCTTGTGTCATGGGTGGCATCTTAAATTCGGACAACGGCCTTACTTATGACCTTTGCATGACATTAACAAGGAAATTGATTACTGGGAACAAGAGTTCATATAGCTCCCTGTCTATGACTTATGCTCTCATAAGATCTATAAGAAGAAACAAAACGAGTCTAAACAACTCCAAATTCTATATGCAGATACACGTATTCTATTCTATCAAACCTAACTTAACTTAACTTAACTTGGGGCACATTGACACTGTAGTTTTTAAAACAACTTTAAAACAACTTTAAACTTAAAAGATCGAATCTTTAAAACCAAAAGCTCTGATCTTTAAAACTAAAAGCTCTGACCTTTAAAACCAAAAACTTTAATACCAATATAATTGTCACGACCCGGTACTCCCCTCGAGCCCGTGACAACCTCTGCGATGTCCCGATCGACACTCATTACCCGGAATGTCAACAGGAACTCCGCAAGGCTTTAATATCAGTTAATCATTTCCCCTGTGTGTAACCATTGCTAAGTATCATGTTTTGAGAGATTATAAACTATTTCCAACTCAAAACAATGGAAAAATAATTTTTTCTCACAGGGGTATTTTGGTAATTTTTTCTCGAAAATTTTGAAACTAGCTAAAAATGTAGTATACGAGTATAAAACACATAATTCATAGACAAAAATAAGTTTAGATGTCTAAAACATTCATTTAAAGTGAAACTATAACTATTTGAATATAATAAAAATATTCAATAAAATATTTTATTTTCTTATAAAACAATATTTATAGAGTTACCGGTAAATAATTTTTGTAGCGTAAAAGCTAAATAAATTCATACCTACTGTAATACAGATAACCAAAGCATAAGATTTAATTTACAGTGACATGTGGGCCCACGAACGACCAAAAGTAATGAAGGCTATGAACCTACAGCTTTTGAGGATGCAAGTCCAACTGTAGCCTTCAACGAAATGAGCTATCTACTAACTATCCTGAGCCTGAAATGGGTGGAAAAGAAGGTGGTGAGATTATATAATCCTAGTGAGTAAACAAATACCATCTAAAATATCTAAAGCTGAGTAAATGGAGACAGATTAAAATAGATTATCATATTGTAATTCATCACCTTTCAACTCATTTCAACCAAATAAAATCAATTCATATAAATTGAGTAATCAACATGGCTTATGAATTTCTTAAAACTTTGGCTCGTGCCAAAATCATTCTCATACTTAGTTATCAGAGATACCTTGGCCGAGGGCTATCCCAATCAAGTTCGTCAAGGCTGTTAAAAATTTCGTATACTCAAAAACATATTTTTATTTTGAAAACATAACCGTTCCTTGGCGTTGGCTGAGTTCACCCTCACGTGGTGGTTTGGCGTGACGTGAACTCTAAAGTGTTAACCTCAGAAGTTATCCATCCGCGCCTCTCATACTGAGGTATGAATATAATAGGGTTACTGTGCCCCCTCTAATAGGTTGGTCCACGAAACCCGTCCACTGCAGCAACTAATCAATAACCCAACAATTCAATAAAATTTAACAGCATGACATGGCAATTTTATCGTTATCCAGCCTATCAAGGCAAATAACAGTTTATTCATTTTCAACACAAATACAAATTCAGCCATTCATGCCAATATTGCCATAAGCCAATCAATTAGAACCATAAATTCACAATACATCAAATGGTCTCCAATTACTCTATTTTCAAAGCCATCATTCAATTTCAAGACAATTTATAAAATCATTTCATTTAAACACATTTTGTTTATAAAACATAAAGATTTACCATTTACACTCATTTTTCTATCAAATCACAAAAACGATTAAAAACTACTTTAGATAATTAAGACGATAGTAAGGTTACTCACTATTTCGGGAGTCGAATTCCAAGTACTTTGATTCTTGATCCTCAGGTACTATCTCTTTACTTTTGCCAGAATGCTCACCACCTAGACATAATGCACAATAAGCCATTTACTACATTTGTGCTAAATTGTTATAAAACCAATTCAGGCTCTATACTAATGCATGAAATGGGATGCAAATTGTTCGGATTATCGTCTAAACACGGTGCTCTACACAAATTCAATTGTGTACCTAAATAAAACGGTATTGGCCTAATTCGATCTATCACTCGATTAATTGGCCAATATGTCCAATTTAACTCCAAACAATTCCATTTTTCTTCTAATTCTCCAAATCATCAAACACAAATTAAATAACTTGAAATATGGCAAAATCATCCTCACATTTTCTCTTGGAAAATTCAGCCATGGTGGGTGCATCAATACTACAATTTTTCCTACTGATTCTCACACCATAAATCACTAATTCCTAACCAAATCACTTGAAATAAAATCAAAATCATCATTAATATTCCACATGGAAAATTCGGCCAATGATGGGTGATGGAAGAACATGAATTTTTCTTGCTTGATTTTCATGCTACACATCACCAATCAACTAAAAACACTAAAATACATTGAAATCTAACCAAATCAAGCATCAAAACCTCTCTCTAAGTGTTCAGCCAGAAAGATACCCATCATGAAATCATGTGATTCAACCATGAAAAATGCAAAAGAATGCATGGGAAAGGTAGATCACAAGTCAAAATCAAGAAATTTTACCTTTGATTGCTTAATTACTTGAAATCCACCAATTTTCTCTTGAATTTTCACCCTAGGGTTCTTGTTCTTTCTTTTCTTCCTTTGTTCTTGCTTTGGCCGGCCATATGAAGAGAAATGGGCTAATTTTGTGCTAATTTTTAAGCCAAATAATAAATGGATGAAAATTTGACACATCACCATTCCATTGGTCCATGTGTCATACTTACCCATTAAGCAATCTCTCTCCACAACTTAAATTTTCTCAATTATCCATGATAATATCGAGTAAAATCCATGTGTTGGACAAGTGTTGGGTGGTGTAAAATTATAATTTTGCCCTTGGGAGGCAAAATGACTATTTTACCCCTACACTCGAAAAAATGTCGGAATTAAAATTCTTCACTTCTCAAACTCAAATTATGTTCTAAATAGTCAATCTTGATCAAAAACTTCTTCCAGCATTCCAATTTTAACCTCTGGTGGCAAAATGTCCATTTTGCCCCTAGGTCATGAAAATTCCAATTTGACTCCAAATCGGTTCTCAAACTTCGAATCACCATTTTAAGTCATTATGGGGTTTTAAATTTCTCAATTTCATCTTAAAATCTCTATTTGGACTAGTTCGAGGCTTAATTCAACTTAATTGTACCATTTGGTACAATATCGTCCTTTAACAATTTTCAAGGTACCCAAGTAAGCAAACATGCATTCTTATGTAAGAATGGCATAATAAACATATTGTAGAGCCGAGCTTGACAACTCTGATACCAACTCTCTCATGACTCGATTTTTGAGCCGTGACCTGCGCATGGACTCAATGGACGTAGTCCACTAAGTCCAAACAAGCTTATTTATGTAATCTTGCTCATCATCCCATCAATTATTCTGAAAATTACATCTCACAATTCTACCTTTCAAGTACTTTACTATTAAACTATAGCAATCAAAACTGCATTTATATTAACCTAAAATAATATTAACCATTGCTACTCATGATGGCTTACCAATCAAAATATACATATATGGTCTAAGGCACTGATTTGATGCAAACTTTTCAAAAAGGCATGTTTCCCTGTTCTAAAGCACTTTACATATAGCTTATCTATATAAATATCCAAAACAATCTCAAAAGTCATAGCATCCATAATTCGCCTAACATTTCTACTAGCTCATGCTTTCCACAATAATAGTTTATAATTGATCACAAATCCATTTAAAAATCGCCTAGTGAGGCTAATAACTCATGATATCCACAATTGCATTTGAAGAAAATCGGCAACGTTTTTTAACGTGTATTGATATATAATTATGGAGATTTTAAAATAGACACCCCCTACTCACCTTACAATAGCGGGACACTACGTCGCTATCGATTTTGGTGTGTTTCTAGCTAATCTTAACCATTGGTGGCATGTTACCTCCTCTAGTACGCCACCACGGTAAACTTTCCTCATTTGCACACTTCTTAGCAACAAATTAAACTCAATATGCTTAATCATACACATATATGGGCAGCACCTTGATTAATGATTCCTTAATCAAATTTCATATTTTTTATCCTCATCATTCACAATAATCTAACATACAATCTATGAACTTTCAACCAACCAAAAGCCAATACAACACAATGTAATCACATTGCATGCTTACCTTTCAATTTTAGCTTGAATTCCATATGTAGTTCACAATTTCCTCACACCATTGGTCACCATTGCTGCCATAAGCATAAACAATCAATGCACATCTTATTATTCCTTTTTACTTATGATCTGAAGGTTAAAAACACTTACCGATGACTTGTCTTGCTCAAAATCACCATGCATTCCAAGATTGACCCACATGCATGCATCTATTTCTTTCAAATCTTGTAGATCTTTGTTGCCACAAACATTTTATCACAATTACCAACTCATTTCCTCAGGAAATTCATAACCAAGATCAAAGTTCAACTTATCATAACTTGGTTAAACTTATGGATCATCCATGTTCTTCTTTGCGGTTCTAGTTCTTTTTCCTTGATATTTCTTAGCTTTCACAAGCACAATCTCACATTACATTCGGTTCTCAAGGCATGCATTCAAGGAAAATGATAGCTCTTACCTTCCTTATCTTGGAACCACTAGGCTGAACCTTCCTTTCTTTTTTCTTCTTCCTCTTTCTTCCTTTCTCCTTCTTTCTTTTCTCCTTTCTTCTTTCCTCTCTTTGCTTCTAAGCCGATCCACTTTTTCTTTTTGAAAGGTTCAGTTTTCTCAAGGCAAGGCGATTATGTTTTCTCTTTCTTAGGCATGGGTGCATATCATAAGAAATGACCTTGAAATGGTCTTGTGAAAGCCTTATTTTCCTTTCCTTTTCTTTTCTCATGGGCGGATTGCCCAAGGTTTGGTTATTTTGGAATTTTCCTTTTTCTTTCCTTTACATGCGATGCCATTCAATTCCTTTCTTTATTTATTCCTTAACTCCTATTGGACCAATTCATTTCCCACTCACCTTTCATGCATCAATTTCCTCACTTGCTCATTGGTCCATTACCTATCTTCATTCTACTTCTCCATCCGCCACCTCACTATCTGATCTTTGTTTTCTTCATTCTATATTTCATGCACGACCTTATTCCTCCAATCACATTTCATGCACAAGCTTTTATCTTGTATTTTATTTAGTCACTTATCAAACCATTCAAGTCACATGCATCCCACATTTTACTTCCCTCATTTGACAACCTTATGTACCAATCTCATCACATGCAAATAAATTTAGCTTTATTCTTTCTTTTACTTCTCATGGTGGGGGTCCCACATGTTCCCCACTAACTTTCTCCTTTTTGCATGCTATAATTTGCATGTAATAGTGAATTCAAATGGGCATCTCATACCTCACATTATTTAACTTTCCTTGGTTAGTTAATTTCCTTTGAACTCCAAATATTGTAATTGCACATAAGTCCTCAAACTTTTCCTCATTTACCATGTGCCCCTCAAACTTTTCATCCTTTACAATTTGGTCCTTCCAACATTTCTTTAATTCCAATTTCCTTTTATTTTCCTTCCTTTACACTTGTATAGCTAAAATATAAAATTTACAGTTCACCAAGGTATCACCATAATATTTAAATATATATTTACTCGTTCTAGCTTCATTTAATAAAGACACGTAGGCCCCACTAACATCGTTTTGCTTTAAAATTCTTCCTTACTTCCACTCTCGCACTTAGACAACTTGTGCAAATCACACATTCTTCGTGTAATATAGTCAATTTGACATCGGTATTATTTTATTATTACTTTATCTAAAATTATTATTTTATTCTAAATTTTTCACTTGTCTCCTCGGGACCCCAAATGTCTCACTTTGTCCCGATTTACTTCCAAATCACTTTTTAACTCGCTAATTCATCCTCAATAAAAATATTATTATTTAATTATTATTTTCTCGCATGTAAAATATTTTATTCTAAAATACTCTTTTCACTCGTCACCGCTCTTTGGCACTTAAATTTACATCGATTGATCGTTCGTCTTATCAATAAGGTCTTATTGGCCTCTATACGAGGGTACGGGGTGTTATAGTCTCCCCCACTTAGAACAAATTCGTCCTTGAATTCAAATCAACATAGGGTGAATAATAGAAATTCTTAAAGTTCTGCCACATCACTTTTGTTGGGCATTCTTAACATAGGATTCTGGTTTATGCATTATATCGACTTCCAATCTTTATAGAAAACTCAGCAATTTCATAATACATACAATTAGGTGTACTACACTTCTTGAATCAAAACAATATTATTCTTCATCTTATAAAGAAAATTCAAATATGCCATTAATTCTGGTCGTACCTCAATCGAATCAACCTTAAATCATCAATTATGCATGTTTACATAACCACCCATAATTCCTCTACCTTGATCTTTTATGAAACTTTTTAACATTCAAGCATTTTATTCCACCATTGGCTATGGCTAAATTGACAACCAATCTTTAGTTACTTTTACATACTTTTACACAAATCCCTTATAAGTATTTCATAATAGGTAAGGATCAGAACATGCTTTATTCATTTCATATTTATTCAACATCATGGATGATTCAAATCCAGTAACTATTAGTAACCATATTCCCAAAGACAAATCTCTAGTACTTTCATGATCGAGTATTCACTAAGTAAACTTCAACTTATACCGAGTCCTAATAAGCTTCACAACCCTTGTCTTACCTTACTACCACAATGCATTTCAATAAATAATAACATTCTTTGCATGCATCCTTACGGACTTAGCCAATCTCTATAACTCTAGAGTCATGGCTAATTTACCAATCATATGCCACATACAAACATATTTAACTTGAGATTCCTTGAAGTTATTTCAAATGTCAAACCTCACAGCCTTATCAGTTCATCAATCCGAAGATGAAATTAGGTAGTTATCTTTTCTTAGGTGCTTTTTAAAATCCAAGAATCATTTACTAGGACTTTTTTAAAACTAACTTCTTCTAGCCTTTTTATCTTATGAAATTAAATCCATAATTATTCATTGTCAATCATGGGCTTTATGCCAAACAAGGCAAATTTTAAACTTTTCTTACACAAATTCAAATGCACAACCTTCATGCATAAGCTATAAATTTTTCCCCAAATCTCTATATATCAAAACTTTATATTAGAGCTATACCAGTACTAATACGTTATATTCAATTAGCCCTTAGGGAATTAAATCCATGGCGTACTTCTCTATTTGTGTACTTCATAATAGCCTAACAAATTTTAGCTTACAATTAAGCTAGTTCATGTGCCAAGCCTCACAGGCTATATCAAGGATACAAAACTTGATCACAAAAAGATAGAACTTTTGAATGAATAGCAGAAGTGTGAACACTTACCTTTAAGCTAACCATATATAATTAACTTGTTTGGTGCCAAAATCACTGATGGATCATTTTAGTCATCGTCTAGTGCTATAACCACTGATAGAATATCATATAGAACAGAATTATAACCAACTCCATATGAGTTTTTGTACCAATATGCAACACATATATTCATATATTTTTCCAAAAATTCCAACTTCAAGCAATCTTAGGCATAACAAGCTTAGTAAGCCATTTGTAATACTTAAATAACTAGCAAATCAAGTTTAGAACCATCTCTTTTTATGATGAATCAGAACATGCTCACCATCATGTGGGGAATACACCAAGCTGATTTCGGTGTTCTATTATCATATAGGAGTTGATCACTAATTGGCACCATCCTTAAACACCACATGTCTTAAAAGTCGATTTTACTTAACCAAAATTCATATTATAGTATCATGCCTCTAGGTCATGGCTCATTATCAAAATCTTTACTCGCATATGAGTACTTGAAATCTCAAATCATCATCGCTTTTCTAAGTAGATCTCTACGAATTCTGAGGTGTATTTCTACTTTTCTGCCAAGGGTAATGTCAACTAACTAGGCCATATCATCATTGCTTTATAAGCATCTGGAGCACAATTCAACCTTTGCCTACCCTTATAAGGCACTTTACCTTGATAATTACTCAAATCGAAATAAAACATGTGGGAGAAGCACTCTTTGCAATTTTGTGCCCTACCTCTACAAACATATTGAGACCATAACATCATCGGGTTTATATAACGGCAAGATAATCATTGCCTCAAACCAACATTTCCAAGCATTCTTATTCTTGCAGCATATCTATATATTATGTGACATATTAGTCACGAGCCCCAACATCACTATATAGCCATCAGCTCCTTGAGTTATAAGGTTTTCACATTGTGCGAAATATCTCGAATTATCTCACCAGGGTGTTCACAGAGTAGATACAAGTCCATAACATGTGATCTAATGCCTAAAGCAGTGAACACAATCTCATCGTTAAAGTTCTATGCTGTTTTATGTTACCCAAAGCAAAATCTTACAACTACAATAATGCAATTCTAAGGTCCCACCCTTATCTACCATCATAGCTCCCTTTATGAGCATATACTTATACACTTCTTGATTACTCACAAGCCTTTTATGGCCATCCAAATTCGATCTCTTGCAACAAGTCAACTAGTATATTCTCTTATGCTTTTCAATACACTTCTAAAACACTCAAACACATCCTTTAATAGAATTTTATTAAGGACTTAAACAATCAAAGGCTTACCTTCGAAGCCACTCATAACTTTAATGATTCAATGTATGCTCAATAGCATTACAGCTCATTGGCCCAAATGGACATTGTCTTCAAATCTCCCAAGGTCTCCTTGTCTTTAATTTGGACCACACAAACTAACTTAGTATATTTGCATTAATTATCCTTAAGCTTCTTATGCTCGTCATAACAACATCCATATTTCTCCCACCATTCATCTTACTATCCTTATTAATGTATATGTGGCTTTTCGGCCTTTTCAGAATTCACTCCACATATATGTTAGGGCATTCTCAATCTTATGACAAGCCTATAGTCATGTAACCACCAATTAGGTGAATTCCCTCTATCAAGGTCTCATACATTCATCTAACTTCTCCCTCACTCTTTCCTTAGCCTTTAACAAGGCTTAACTCTTATCTCCCTTATTCTTTAGGATTTGACTTTAGTCAGCATAATGTTTATCTTAATACTTCACATGGCAATTTATCTCAAGAACTTTCCAACTTCTCTTTTACTTACATGCCAATATATAAGGCAATAAAGAAACTTTTCAACCATTCATACAAATACTTCCCAAAACCTTAAAACTCCAATTAACTAAGCTCAACATCAAGTCCAATGACCATAATTCAACTTGTAAGTTCATCTTCATGCCACCCACATCTTGTTCTTGCTTCCTAGATGTGAGATGTTCCTAGCGCTGTGGTGCTGGACAGTGAGTGCTGTGGCGCTGCAGCTGTTGGAAATTAGGTGGCTTCAATGCTGCAACACTGAAGAGTCAGTGCTACAGTGCTGTGGTTGCTGGAATTTACTTTATCAAAGCAATTCTCCTACCCTTAAGGCTACTACATTAATCATTCTCACCCATATGGCTTTTTTCTAAGCCTATACCACAATTTGTAAAACTTGTTTTCTATCACAAGTACACAATCAGAACATTAATTCCAACATATTTGTTCCACATTTTGTGGTATACTAAAAATCATCCTTTGGGCATATTTCAGTACTAGCAATCATATACCTTTATCATAACATTGAGTGAAAACTTTGTTAAACAATGGTCTCCGAATAAATCCTAGGTGCATAAATATCAAATTGTACACCACTTAGTGTTGAGATCGTGTCTTTACTCATCAATCCTTAATCAATTACATTTATAAGGTGGACAATTCACTTAATTATTGCATCTCGCCTTTGCGGTCATAAGATCAAAATTTCATAAACTTAGGATGCAAAAGCTTCCTCTTAGAGCTTATCCAAAAATTAGCACTTTCTAACTCCTATACCCTTTGGGAAATCAAATTCAAGGCTAATCATTTAAATCATAGGTTGCACACTGAACCAAATAGACTTTTAGATTAATCTTTAAAGCAATTTGTATATCAAGCTCAAATATAGAACTCCATATAGCATTTAGACTAGAATAAACATTTCTAAGTCATTTGACTTTAAGCTACCAAATCCACAACTAGTCCATTAATTCATTGGCTTCATGCTAGGCATAACAAAATGTCAAGCCCTACTCTATAATATACTTGCCATGTCATTCATGTATTTGACAACATGCTTGCATACTTGAATACCTCAAAAAAATCGTCAAAAGTCGATAGTGTACCTAGTGGTACAACTAAGTTGATTTAAGCCTCGAACTAGTTCAAATAAAGATTTTAAGATGCAATTGAGAGTTATTGAATCTTAGAATGACTTAATATGGTGATTC
>NC_030852.1:16242843-16246519 GCF_000208745.1 Theobroma cacao
AATTTTTCACTGCTAAACATCATTTTATACTCCAATAATCATAATTATATTTCATATAATTATTCTTGGTCAAATGTGATCAAATCTTGGCTAAAAATCTCCATTTTATCATCAAATGGTAAAATGACCGTTTTGTCCCTAATCGGTCAATTTTTCTGATTGACTCCAAATTGGACCTTGAACTCCGAATCACTATTCTAAACCATTATGTGTGTTTTAGAATTTTCAAATTCCTCTTAGAATTTCTATTTTAACTAGTTCAAGGCTCGATTTAACTCAGTTGTACCACTCGGTACAATACCGTCTTTTAATCGAGCTTGACAGGGTCTCACAATAAAGCAGCTTAACTGTTGATTTTGGTGTGGATATGAGCAGCTGTAGCTGCTGAAAATTTCTTGGTTGAAAGACAAGAAGTTATGGCCAGCGGTGAAAAGGAGAGAGAGGAGGAAATTATGGACAACTCTTGTATGTGAGAAAGGAAAAAGAAAGACAAGCAAGAAGCTGCTGGTCGACTGGAGATAAGAAGAAGAGAAAGAGAGAAAGAAAAGAAAAGAAAAGAAAAGAAAAGAAGAGAAAAGAAAAGAAATATATATATATGCATACAAATGGACATGGCCCAATAAGGAAAGAATGGGCATGGCCCAATTAAAAAGAAATGGGAGAAGTCCATGAAAAAGGACCCAAAAACAACAAAGGAAGAAAAGTCCAAAAGAAAAGGAAGGTGGAGACTTGGGCCAACCTATCCAAATTGGGTAAAATTTCTTTACTCTTCTCCATGGCTTATTGTGAAATTGGACTGTTTAGAGGCTAGCTCATTTTATTTAATTATATATTGGTTATTTGGTGATATGAAGTAAATTTAAGTTGCTTAAAATGTTCAAATAAGCACTTAATACCATAAATAAGTTATCGGTGTTTATAATCTAAAGAATTACGTGAGCAAAGGATGTAATTAATTTTAGTAAAAATGTATTAAGATGCGAATTAGGTGAATGGATTATGATAAAATGAGCAAGAGAAGTGGAATTGATGCACTAAGTATATTGGGTTTAAATTGTTGTTAGGAAAGTTTGTTGTGGAAGCGTGCCAAACGAAGTATGTGACTGGCAAATAGGAATAATTATATGTGTACGAATCAATAGCGACGCAAAAATCCCGTTATTGTGAAGTGAGTAACCTTATCATCATTTTAATTATCTAAAGTGGTCTTTTTATTCGATTTTGTGAATTTTATGAAAAATGTGTTTAAATGAAATGAATTTATAAATTGTTTTGAAATTGAATGATGACTTTGAAAATAGAGTAATTGGAGACCACTTGATATATTGTAAATTTATGGTTTTAATTGATTGGCTTGTGGCAATATTGGCATGAATGGTTCAATTGCTAAATGTGCTGAAAATGCATAAATTATTGATTTGCCTTGAGAGGCTGTAAAATAAAATAATTGCCATGTCATGCTATTGCAAATTTTATTGTATGGTGGGTTTAACTTGCTGCAGTGGGCGGGTTTTGTGGACCAGCCTATTAGAAGGGCACGGAATCTAGTTATATTCGTACCTTGGTCGAAGAGGCGTGTAGGGTATCTCCTGAGGTATGGTTAGAGTTCACGTCTCATTGAACCACCTCGTGATGATGAACTCCGCTAACGCCAAGGAACGACTATGTTTTTCTCAAACTAAAAATATGTTTTACGTGTATACGAAATTTTTAACAGCCTTGGCGAGCTAGAGTGTACGCCTCTGATCAAGGTTTCATCGAGTACTATTTGATGGCATGAGCCAAATGTTTATGAAAGTCATAAGCCTTAATGAGAAATTAAATGAAATACAACCGTTTGCATGGGTTGGGATGAATTTTCAAATTGTGAAATACATAATGTGATGGGATATTTTGATTGTCTCTTTTTATTTGTCTTTAGCTGATTTAAATGATGTTTGTTTACTCACTAAAATTTTATAATCTCACCACCCTCCTTTCCACACATTTCAGACTCAAAATAGACTGTAGATAGCTGACATCATCGAGGACTACAGTTGGACTTGCATCATCCAAAAACTGTAGGTTCATTTCTTTTGATACTTTTGGTCATTCGTGGGCCCACGTGTCACTGTGAATTAAATTTTATACTTTGGTTATCTGTATTACAGTATGTATGAATTTATTTAGCCTTTACGCTACAAAAATTATTTATCGGTAACTCTATAAATATTGTTTTATAAGAAAATAGAAAATTTTATTGAATATTGATGTTATATTTAAATAAATATAGTTTCGCTTTAAATGAATGTTTTAGACATCTAAATTTATTTTTGATTATGAAATATGTGTTTTCCACTCGTATACTACATTTTTAACTAGTTTTGAGATTTGTGAGGAAAAATGACCAAAATGCCTTTGTGAGACAAAAATCATTTTTCTATTGTTTTGATTTGGAAATAGTTTATAACGTATCAAAACATGTTATTTTACAACTGTTGATCACAGGGGAGGTGAGAAAACTGATATTAAAGTCTGACGAGGTTCCAATCGGCATTCATGGCGATGAATGTCTATCGGGACATCATGGCGGTTGTCACGGGCTCGAGGAGAGTACCGGATCGTGAAAAATTTCATGCTATTTAGGTGTTTTTAGTTGTTTTATGATGTAAGGCTTAAAAATCAAGCATGAAAATTACATGTTCTACACTAAACCTTCAATGGCCGAATTTTACAAGGAAGATATTGATGATGGATTTTTGTGATAGTACATATTATTTAACTTGAAATTGATGACTTGGAGTATTGGAAGTGGAATCAAGTTAATTAGAGTTGAATTGGATGAATTGGCCAATTAACTGGTGCATAGATCAAATTAGGCCAATTCCATTTTATTTCGATACATAATTGAAGTTACGTAGAACACCATATTTAGATAATAATCCGAACATTTCGCATCCCGTTTCATGCATTCATATAGAGCCTAAATTAGTTTTATAACGGTTTAGTACAAATATAGTAAATTGCTTGTTGTGCATTATGTTTAGGTGGTGAAATGTCAAGCTCGACCTTATAAAATTCTTGCCATGTCATTCATGTGATTGATAATATGCTCGCATACTTGGAAAGCCCCGAAAAATTGTCAAAAGACGGTAATGTACTGAATGGTACAACTAAGTTGAATTAAGCCTCGAACTAGACCAAATAAAGATTTTAAGATGAAATTTAGAATTTTAAATTCCCAGAATGATTTAATATGGTGATTCGGAGTTCGAGAATTGATTTGGAGTCAAAATGGAATTTTCATGACATAGAGGCAAAATGGTCATTTTACCACCCGAGGGCAAAATTGTAATTTTACACCACACAACACTTGTCATACTCATAGATTTCATCCCTTAACATTTTATATGGTGAATAATTGAAATATTTGATGTGGTGGAGAAAGAAAGCTTAATTGTTAAGTGTAAAATGTGGACCAATGGTATGGTGACAAGTGGCAAGCTTATATTTGTTTATAATTTACATTAAAAACCAGCACATAAACCCTCCCAACTCATTTCTCTTGGTCGGCCAAAGGAAGACAAGGGAAGAAAAGAAGAAGAACAAAACCCTAGCTAAGAAATTCAAGGGAAAATCACTAGATTTCAAGGAATCAAGACATCAAAGGTGAAATTTCTTAACTCTAGCTTGTGAT
>NC_030852.1:16248362-16258951 GCF_000208745.1 Theobroma cacao
AAAAATGAGTTTAAATGGTAAATCCTTATGTTTTATAAGTAAAATGTGATTAAATGAAATGAGTTTTATAAATCATTTTGAAATTGAATGATGATTTTAGAAATTGAGTAATTGGAGACTGTTTGATTGTGTTGTAAATTTATGGTTTGAATTGAATGGCTTATGGTGATATTGGCATGAATCGCTGAATTGGAAATTGTGTTAAAATTGTATGAACTGTTTGTTTTGCCTTAACAGGCTGGGTAGTAATATAATTGCCATGTCATGCTATCAAAACTTTTATTGATTTGGTGGCATATTGATTAGTCACTACGGTGGTGGGTTTTTGTTGACCAGCCTATTAGAGAGGGGCACGGTAAACTCGATTATATTTTACCTCGGTACAAGAGGCGCGAAGGGTATCTCTTGAGGAAAAGCTTTAGAGTTCACTACACGCTAAACCACCATGTGAAGGTGAACTCAGCCAACGCCAAAGAACGGCTATGCTTTTAAACGTTAAAATGTGTTTTATGCGTATATGAACTTTTCTTTAACAGGCTTGGCAAACTCGGTTGGATGCCTCGGCCAAGGTATCCTCGAGAATGAGTTTTGGCACGAGCCAAATTTTTAAGAAATTTATAAGCCATGTTGATTATTCGAGTGAAATGAAATTATTTTATTTAGTTGAAATGAGTTTGAAACGTTATGAATAATAGTACGATGAACAATTTTAAGTTGTCTCCATTTACTTGACTTTAGATATTTTAGATGATGTTGTTTACTCACTGAGTTTATATAAACTCACCACCCTCCTTTCCACTTATTCCAAGATCAGGATAGTCCGTAAATAGCTGATTACGTTGAGGGTTATTATTGGACTCGCCTTTTCAGAAATTGTAGGTCCACAGCCTTTGTTACCTTTGCTCATTCGGGGGCCCACACGTCATTGTAAATTAAATTACATAATCTGGTTATCTGTGCCACTGTATGTATGAATTTATTTTGCTTTTACGCTACAAAAATTATTTATGCAGAGTTCTATAAATATTATTTTATAAAAAAATAAAATATTTTATTTAATATTTTTATTTAATTTGAATAGCTATAATTTCACTTTAAATTGATGAATTAGATAACGAAACTTATTTTTAGACATGAAATGGATGTTTATTACTCGTATATCATATTTTTACCAGAGTTCAAAAATTTTGGGTAAAATGACCAAAATATCCTTGTGTGGCAGAAATTATTTTTGTTTATTTTTTATTTAAAAATAGTTTATATTCCCTTAAAACATGATATTTAGTAATTGTTGCTCACCGTGGAGACGTAAAATTGATGCAAGAGCCTTGCGAGTTTTCGGTTGACATTCTGGGTAATGAATGTCTATTGAGACATCGCGGCGGTTGTCACGGGCTCGAAGGGAGTACCTGGTCTTGACAATTCAGTTGGTATCAAAGCTTTTGGTTTTAAAGTTGTTTTAAAAATTAGAGTGTCAGTGTGTCCCCAAGTTAAGTTAGGTTAGGTTGAGTTGAATGCATGCATCGGCATATAGAACTTGAGGTTGTCTAAACTCACTTTGTTTCTTCTTATAAATCACCATGCCTCCTCGATGTGAACACCCACCTCTCACTAGATCGGCTGGGAGGGGAAGAGGTCATTCTCAACATCGTCAGTCGGATCCTATAGAGGGGGAAACGGTTGCGTCCACTTTTCAGGCAGCACTTGCCGCTAAGCAGACTGAGACTCCTCCCTATCCTTTACATCCTCCACCACTTACTGGTATTCCTGCCATGTCTCCAGAGGCAGCTCAAGCATTGGCAGCCTTTTTCGCTGTTATTGCTACCCAAGCTCAGACTAGTCATGCTTCTCCTACAGTTCCTCTAGCTGCTCCTTGAGTGCCATTACCCCTATCTCCTGTTCCACCACCGGTGCCGGACGTCTCTATTTCTAAGAAGCTTAAGGAGGTTAGGCAGCTCGGTTGTATTTCTTTTATGGGTGATCTGGACGCAACCGCAGCTAAAGATTGGATCATTTAGGTATCGGAGACACTTGATGATATAAGACTAGAGGATGATATGAAATTGATGGTGGCCACTAGATTGCTTGAGAAGAGGGCTCGTACTTGGTGGAACTCAGTGAAGTCTCGTTTTACTACTCCTTCGACCTGGTCAAATTTTCTGCAAGAGTTCGACTGTCAGTATTATACTAATTTTCATCAGAAGGAAAAGAAGAGAGAATTTTTGAGTTTGAAACAATGGAACTTAACAATAGAGGAGTACGAGGTTCATTTTAACGAAATGATGTTATATGTGCCGGATCTAGTGAAAACTGAGCAGGATCAGGCCAGTTATTTTGAGGAAGGGCTTCGAAATGAGATTCGAGATTGGATGACAGTGACAGGTAGGAAGCCGCATAAAGAGGTGGTACAAATGGCTTTAAGGGCTGAGAAGCTCGCGAATGAAAATAGGAGAATACGAGTTGAGTTTACAAAAAGGAGGAATTCTAGTATATCTTCTAGTCAACCAGTAAAAAGGGGCAAAGACTCATCTACTTCAGGAAGTACTACCTCTGCTTCCATAACATCTTCCCGAACCCATTTCCACAGTCACAGCAGAGGCCTCCGAGATTCAACAGATCTACGATGACTATTCCTGGGAAAAGTTTTGGAGGTTCTAATAAATGCAAAAATTATGGAAAATATCATGTTAAGCTATGTAGGGAACCCGTACGATGTTTTCATTGTGGTCAGCCAAGTCATATTAGAAGTACTTGCCCACAGTTTGGATGAGCTACTATAGTTGCTCCATCTCCACCAGCTCGCACAGATATGTAAAGGAGAGATTCTTTTGGGTTACCATCGAGACAAGGAGTAGCCATACGATCCGGTGTGGAGAGTAATGCCTCGGCACATCCACCCTCTAGACCACAGACTCGTTCTTTGACAAGAGTTTTTGCTGTGACGGATGATGAGGCACGGGTTCAACCAAGTGCAGTGACAGGCATTATGTTTTTATTTGATAAAGATGCATATGTCTTAATAGATTTTGGCTCAGACAGGTCTTATGTGAGCTTGACATTTGCATCATTTTCTGATAGAAACCTGTCACCATTAGAGGAAGAAATTATAGTTCACACCCCTTTAGGAGAGAAGCTAGTTAGAAACACTTGTTATAGAGACTGTGGGGTAATGGTTGGTGAGGAAGAATTTAGGGGTGATTTAATTCCTCTAGAGATCTGGGATTTCGATTTAATATTGGGTATGAACTAGTTAACTGCAGACCGGGCGAACGTGGATTGTTTTTGGAAAGAAGTTGTACTTCAAAATTCTGAGGGAGTAGAGATTGTATTTACAGGAAAATGTCGACTATTACCGTTCTGTATAATTTCGGCCATCAAAGCTCTAAAACTAGTACAGAAAGGGTATCTAGCATATTTAGCACACGTGATCGATACTTCAAAAAGGGAAGTTAGAGGATGTCCTAATAATAAGTGAGTTTTCTGATGTATTTCCTGATGAGTTACTAGGACTACCTCCTGATTGAGAGCTTGAGTTCCCTATTGATCTACTCCCGAGTACTGCACCTATTTCCATTCCTCCATATCGAATGGCTCCAGTGGAGTTGAAGGAACTGAAAGTCTAGTTGCAAGATTTGGTAGATAAGGGTTTTATTCGCCTTAGCACTTCTCCTTGGGGAGCATCAGTCCTATTTGTAAAGAAGAAGGATGTCACTCTTCGATTATGTATCGATTATCGTCAGCTGAACCAAGTGACCATCAAGAATAAATACCCTCTACCACTGATTGATGATCTTTCTGATCAGTTACGAGGTGCTATGGTGTTTTCTAAGATTGATTTGAGGTCTGAGTATTATCAGTTGAAGATTAAGGAGTAGGATGTACCCAAGACTGCTTTCAAGACGCATTATGGGCATTATGACTTTTTGGTTATGCCGTTTGATTTGACTAATGCCTCGGTAGCTTTTATGGATCTTATGAACAGGGTGTTCCATCCATACTTAGATAAGTTCGTGATAGTATTCATAGATGATATTCTGGTCTATTCGAAGAATGATGACGAACATGTTGCCCATTTGTGCATTGTGCTGTAAACTTTGCGTGGAAAACAACTCTATGCCAAGTTTTCTAAATGTGAGTCCTGGTTAAAAGAAGTGGTTTTCTTGGGACATGTGGTGTCTGGAGCTGGAATTTATGTCAATCCCAAGAAGATTGAGGCAATTTTACAGTGGGAGCAACCGAAAACGGTAACAGAGATTCAGAGTTTCCTTGGCTTAGTCGGTTATTATAGGAGGTTTGTTCAGGGATTCTCATTCATAGCTACTCTTCTGACTCGTCTGACTCATAAAGGAGTTAAGTTCGAGTGGGATGATGTCTGTGAGAGTCGATTTCAAGAGTTGAAGAATCGGTTGAGCTCCGCTCCCGTTTTGATACTTCTTGTTAATGGGAAAGAATTTATGGTGTACAGTGATGCCTTTAAATTGGGATTAGGGTGCTTGTTAATGCAAGATGAGAAAGTGATAGCTTATGCGTCCCGAAAGTTGAAGAAGCATGAGACAAATTACCCTACCCATGATTTAGAGTTAGCAGTAGTAGTCTTTGGATTGAAAATTTAGAGGCATTAGTTATATGGTGACCGTTGTTGAATTTTTACCGACCATAAGAGTTTGAAATACTTGCTCACCTAGAAAGAGCTTAACTTGAGACAGAAACGATGGTTAGAGTTTATTAAGGATTACGACTTAGTGATTGATTATCACCCTTGGAAGGCAAATGTTGTAGCAGATGCTTAAGTCGTAAATACTCATCTTCATTAGTAACACTTCGGAGTTCTTATTTTTCGATATTACTTGAGATGAAATCTCCAGAGATCTAATTGAGAAATGGTGATGATGGAAACTTACTTGCTAGTTTCGTTGTGAGACCTTCATTGTTCAATCAAATCAGAGAATTGCAGAAGTTTGATGATGAGTTGAAACGAGAAGTTCAAAAGTTACAAAATGGAGAAACTAGTGAGTTTAGACTTGGTGATGATGGAAATTTGATGTTTGGAGACCGGGTTTGTGTCCCTAAGGATGATTAGTTGAGATGAGCTATTTTGGAGGAAGCTCATTCTTCTGCCTATGCTTTACATCTTGAAAGCACCAAAATGTACAAGACTATTAAGGAAAGTTATTAATGGCCGGGTATGAAATGAGACGTAGCAGAGTTTGTAGCGAAATGTCTCACATGCCAATAGATCAAGGCAAAGCATCAGAAACCATCGGATACTCTTTAGCCTTTACCTATTCCGGAATGGAAATGGGAACACGTGACTATGGACTTTGTATTGGGTTTGCCGTGGACGCAGAGTGGGAAGGATGCTATTTGGGTGATTGTGGATAGGTTGACTAAGTCCGCCCATTTCTTGGCTATCCATAACACGTATTCCATTGAGAATCTAGCTAAGATTTATAAGATGAGGTTGTGAGATTACATAGAGTTCCAGTTTCTATTGTGTCTGATCGAGATCTCCGGTTTACTTCTCGATTCTGGCTGAAATTCTAAGAGGCTCTCGGAACTAATTTGAGATTTAACACTGCTTTTCATTCACAGACAAATGGTCAATCTGAAAGGACCATTCAAACTTTGGAGGATATGCTACGGGCTTGTGTCATTGACTTTACGAGGAGTTGGGATAGACACTTGCCATTGGTGGAGTTTGCATATACCAATAGTTTTCAGTCTAGTATTGGGATGGCACCATACGAGGCTTTGTATGGAAGAAAGTGTTGAACTCCACTCTGTTGGGATGAAGTGGGTGAGAGGAAATTGATTAATGTAGAATTGATTGACTTGACTAATGACAAGATCAAGGTTATCCGAGAGTGATTAAAGACAACTCAAGATAAGCAGAAAAGTTACTCGAATAGACGTAGAAAAGATTTAGAATTTAAAGTTGATGATAGAGTTTTTCTTAAGGTCTCTCCTTGGAAGGTAATGATGTGAATACTTTGAGGTATTAAGTCTTATTTGATTATATTATTGTAGTAAATTGTGGTTTCTTGTTGGATAATGAAAGGTGTGATCCGGTTCGTAAGGCGAGGAAAGCTCAATTTGAGATACATTGGACCCTTTCGTATTATTGAAAGGATTGGGCCAGTGGCATATAGACTAGAGTTACCCTCAGAGTTGGATCGGATTCACAATGTCTTCCACGTCTCAATGTTGAAGAAGTATGTACCTGATCCCTCTCATATCCTCGAGACACCTCCAATTGAGTTGCAAGAAGATTTGAAGTTCGAGGTGCAACCTGTACGTATTCTAGATCGAAAGGATCGAGTGTTGAGGAATAAGAACATTCCAATGGTTAAGGTATTATGGAAAAATGCTCGGATGGAGGAGATGACATGGGAAGTTTAGCACTAAATGAGAAACCAATACCCGTATCTTTTCTCCAAGTCCAGTAAGTGAAATTTTGAGGTCAAAATTTTATTTTAAGGGGGGTAGTGCTGTCAAGCCCTACTCTATAATATACTTGCCATGTCATTCATGTATTTGACAACATGTTTGCATACTTGAATACCTCGAAAAAATCGTCAAAAGTCGGTAGTATACCTAGTGGTACAACTAAGTTGATTTAAGCCTCGAACTAGTTCAAATAAAGATTTTAACATGCCGTTGAGAGTTATTGAATCTTAGAATAACTTAATATGGTGATTTGGAGTTAAATTAGAATTTTCATAACATAGGGGTAAAATGGTCATTTTCTCACCCGAGGGCAAATTTGGGATGGTGGATGAAATTTTGATCAAGTTTGACTATTTGGAACATAATTTGAGCTTGAGAAGTGAAAAACATTAATTCCGACAATTTTTCAAACATAAGGGCAAAAAGGTTATTTCACGTGTGCACAAGGACGTAATTAGAATTTTTGGAATTTTACACCACCTTGATACTTGTCAAACCCATGAAATTCATTTTATACTTTGGATAATTGAGAGATTTTATGTGGTGGAGAAGAAATGCTTAATTCTTAAGTTTTATGTATGGACCAATCACATGGTGACAAGTGTCAAGCTTTAATATTATTATATTTTCTTTTATAAACACAACTAAAACTCTCCCATCTCATTTCTCTTGGTCGGCCAAGGCAAGAACAAAAGGGAAAAAGCATAGAACAAACCCTAGAGAAGAAAATCAAGAGAAAATTCATTGGATTTCAAGGAATTAAGCAAGTAAAGGTAAAATTTCTTAATTCTAGCTTGTGATCTACCTTTCCTATGCATTCTTTTTCAATTACCATGGTTAAAATTCAAGATCTCATGAAGGATTCATGGCTGACCGAATTTAGGGAGAGAAGATTTGATGATTTATTTTGTCACGACCCGGAACTCCCATCGAGCCCGTGACAACCACCGCGATGTCCCTATAGACATTCATTACTCGGAATGCCAATTGAAACCTCGCAAGGCTTTAATATCAGTTTTCGCACCTCCCCTGTGAGGAACAGTTGTTAAGTATTATGTTTTGAGAGATTATAAACTATTTCCAAATCAAAACAATAGAAAAATAATTTTTTCTCACAGGGACATTTTGGTCATTTTGTCTCAAAAATTCCGAAACCAACTAAAAATGTAGTGTATGAGAGAAATTTACATATTTCATAATCGAAAATAAGTTTAGAAAACTAAAACATTCATTTAAAGTGAAATTATGACTAATGGAATAAAACAAAAATAATGAATAAAATATTATAATTTTTCATAAAACAATTTTTATAGAACATTACGTAAATAATTTTTACAGCGTAAAAGCAAAATAAATTCCTACATATAGTAGCACACGCAGCCAAGTATTCAAAACATTTAACAATGACATGGGGGCCCCCGAATGACTAAAAGTAATGAAGGCTATGAACCTACAGTTTTTTAGGAAGCAAGTCCAACTGTAGCCCTCAATGAAATGAGCTATCTACCGACTATCCTAAGCCTAAAATGGGTGGAAAGGAGGGTGGTGAGATTATATAATCACAGTGAGTAAACAAACACCATCTAAAATATCTAAAGTCGAGTAAATGGAGACAGATAAAATAGATTAGCATAAAAATGATTCTCAGTATTTTGAACTCATTTTAATAAGATAAAATAGATTCATTTCACCAAAATAAACAACGAGGCTTATGATTTCCTTTGGCTCGTGCCAAAATCATTCTCATACTCAGGTGTTAGGGATACCTTGGCCTGGGGCTATCCCAACCGAGTCCGCCAAGGCTGTTAAAAGGTCATATACGCATAAATCATGTTTTTATTTTGGAAACATAGCCTATTCCTTGGCGTTGGCTGAGTTCACCCTCACGTGGTGGTTTGGCGTGAAGTGAACTCTAAAGTTGTACCTCGGGAGTTACCCTACGCGCCTCCCCAATCGAGGTAAGAATATAACAGGATTTCGTGCCCCTCAAAAAGGCTGGTCCATAGAACCTGCCCACTGCAGCAAGCTAAACTCACCATACAATAAAAATTCAATAGCATGACATGGCAATTTTATCATTATCCAACCTATCAAGGCAAACAACAGTTTATACATTTTCAACACAAATACCAATTCAGCCATTCATGCAAATATTGTCATAAGCCATTCGATTCAAACCACGAATTTACAACACATGAAAACAGTCTCCAATTACTCTATTTTCAAACCATCATTCAATTTCAAGACAATGTTATAAAATCATTTCATTAAATCACATTTTAATTACAAACACAAAGATTTACCATTTAACTCATTTTTCTATCAAATCACAAAATCGGATAAAAACCACTTTAGATAATTAAGATGACAGTAAGGTTACTCACTATTTCAGGAGTCGAATTTCGAGTACTCCGATTCTTGATCCTCGGGTACTATCTTTTTACTTTTGCCAGAATGCTCACCACCTAGACATAATGCACAATAAGCCATTTACTACATTTGTGCTAAATTGTTATAAAATCAATTCAGGCTTTATACTAATGCATGAAATGGGATGTGAAATACTCAAGTAACTATCTAAATACGGTGTTCAATATAAATTCAATTATGTACCTAAATAAAATGGTACTGGCCTAATTCGATCTATCACCTGATTAATTGGCCAATATGTCCAATTTAATTCCAATTAACTCCATTTTTCTTCCAATTCTCCAAACCATCAAACACAAGTCAAATAGCATAAAATTTAGCAAAATCATCTTCACATTTTCTCTTGAGAATTTCGGCCATGGTGGGTGCATCAACACTATGATTTTTCCAACTTGATTTTTTCACCGTAATTCATCATTTCCTAACCAATTCACTTGAAATAAAATCAAATCCACCATCCACACTTTACATGGAAGATTCGGCCAATGATGAGTGGTGGGAGGAAGTGAATTTTTCTTGTTGGCTTTTCATGCTACACATCACTAACTAACTAAAAACACTAAAATACATTGAAATCTAACCAAATCAAGCATCAAAACCTCCCTCTAAGTGTTCGGCCAGCAAGGGATTCATCATGATTTCATGTGTTTCAACCATGGAAAATAACAAAAAATGATTAAGAAAGAGAGATCTCAAGCTTAATTGAAAAAATCTCACCTTTTTTCACTTGTTTCTTTGAATTTTCACACTTTTCCCTTGAATTTTTCCACTTAGGGTTTTGTTCTTCCTTGTTCTTGCTTCTTCTTGGTGAGGTCGACCATAATGAAGAGAAATGGGCTGGTTTTGTACTAATTTATAAGGAAAATAATAACGAAATAAAAGCTTGACACTTGTCACCTTACCATTGGTCCATTTTTAAATTCTTAACTATTAAGCTTTCTTTCTCCACCACATAAAATCCTTCAATTATCCATGATGATAATGGGTAAAATCCATGTGCTGGACAAGTGTTGGGTGGTGTAAGATTATAATTTTGCCCTTATGCTCGAAAAAATGCCGAAATTAAAATTTTGCACCTCTCAAACTCAAATTATGTTCTAAATGATCAATCTTAGTCAAAAATTTCATCCAACACTCACATCTTAACCTCGGGTAACAAAATGACCATTTTGCCCTTAGGTCATGAAAATTCTAATTTGACTCTAAATCGGTCATCGAACTCCAAATCATCATTTTAAGTCATTTTGGGTTTTAAAATTCTCAATTTCATCTTAAAATTTCTATTTGGACTAGTTTGAGGCTTAATTCAACTTAATTGTACCATTTGGTACATTGTTGTCCTTTAACGATTTTCGAGGTACCTAAGTAAGCAAACATGCATTCTTATGTAAGAATGGCATAATAAACATATTGTAGAGCCGGGCTTGACATATTTGGTTAGATTTCAAGGTATCTTACTAGTTTTAGTTGTTTGGTGATGTTTAGCATGAAAAACAAGCAAGAAATTTCATGCCCTCCACCCACACTCCTTGGTTGAAATTTTCAAGAGAGAAATTGGACAATGGACTTTGATGAATTTCATGCTATTTAGGTGTTTTTAGTTGTTTTATGATGTAAGGTGTAAAAATCAAGCATGAAAATTACATGTTCTACACTAAACCTTCAATGGCCGAATTTTACAAGGAAGATATTGATGATGGATTTTTGTGATA
>NC_030852.1:16259024-16336418 GCF_000208745.1 Theobroma cacao
TTTAACTTTTAATTGATGATTGGAGTATTGGAAGTGGAATCAAGTTAATTGGAGTTGAATTGGATGTATTGGCCAATTAACTAGTGTATAGATCAAATTAGGCCAATACCATTTTATTTTGATACATAATTGAAGCTACGTAGAACACCATATTTAGATAATAATCCGAACATTTCGCATCCCATTTCATGCATTCGTATAGAGCCTAATTAGTCTTATAACGGTTTTATACAAATATAGTAAATTGCTTGTTGTGCATTATGTTTAGGTGGTGAAACTTTCGATAAGGGTAAGGAGATTGTACTTGAAGATCGAAACTAGGAGTACTTCGACTCCCGATATTGTGAGTAACCTTATTATCGTCTTAATTATCTAAAGTAGTTTTTCTTCGTTTTTGTGATTTTATAGAAAAATGAGTTTAAATGGTAAATCCTTATGTTTTATAAGTAAAATGTGATTAAATGAAATGAGTTTTATAAATCATTTTGAAGTTGAATGATGATTTTAGAAATTGAGTAACTGGAGACTGTTTGATTGTGTTGAAAGTTTATGGTTTGAATTGAATGGCTTATGGTGATATTGGCATGAATGGTTAAATTGGAAATTGTGTTGAAATTATATGAATAGTTTGTTTTGCCTTAACAGGCTGGGTAGTAATATAATTGCCATGTCATGCTGTCGAAACTTTTATTGATTTGGTGGGATATTGATTAGTCACTGCAGTGGTGGGTTTCTGTAGACCAACCTATTAAAGAGGGGTATGGTAAACCCGGTTATATTTTACCTCGATACAAGAGGCGCGGAGGGTATCTCTTAAGGAAAAGCTTTAGAGTTCACTACACGTTAAACGACCATGTGAGGATGAACTTAGCCAACGCTAAGGAACGACTATGCTTTTAAACGTAAAAATGTGTTTTATGCGTATATGAACTTTTCTTTAACAGCCTTGGTGGACTTGGTTGGATGCCCCAGCCAAGGTATCCCCGAGAATGAGTTTTGGTACGAGCCAAATTTTTAAGAAATTTATAAGCTATGTTGATTATTCAAGTGAAATGAAATTATTTTATTTAGTTGAAATGAGTTTAAAACGTTATGAATCATAGTACGATGAACTATTTTAAGTTGTCTCCATTTACTCGACTTTAGATATTTTAGATGATGTTGTTTACTCACTAAGTTTATATAAACTCACCACCCTCCTTTCCACTCATTCCAGGATCAGGACAGTCCGTAAGTAGCTGATTACGTCGAGGGTTATTATTGGACTCGCCTCCTTAGAAATTGTAGGTCCACAGCCTTTGTTAGCATTGGTCATTCGGGGGCCCACACGTCAATGTAAATTAAATTACATACTTTGGTTATCTGTGCCACTGTATGTATGAATTTATTTTGCTGTTACGCTACAAAAATTATTTACGCAGAGTTCTATAAATATTGTTTTATAAGAAAATGGAATATTTTATTTAACATTTTTATTTAATTTGAATAGCTATAAGTTCACTTTAAATTGATGAATTAGATAACGAAACTTATTTTTAGACATGAAATGGATGTTTATTACTCGTATATCATATTTTTACCAAGGTTCGAAAATTTTGGTTAAAATGACCAAAATACCCTTGTGTGGCAGAAATTATTTTTGTTTGTTTTTTATTTAAAAATAATTTATATTCCCTTAAAACATGATATTTAGTAACTGTTGCTCACAAGGGAGACGTAAAATTGATGCAAGAGCCTTGAAAGGTTTCGGTTGACATTTCGGGTAATGAATATCTATCGAGACATCGCAGTGGTTGTTACGGGCTCGAAGGGAGTACCGGGTCATGACACAAAATCTAAGCTCATCCTTAGAGCATATTTGTTTTCTAGACTTTTACTTCATGACCACACATCAATTATAATAATCACTGATTTTCACCCTTGGGCTAATTCATATGCTTATAACTATAAACCATAATGGTCTAATCAAATCTTGGGAATTCATAGCCACTTAATTGAAATCAAAACCAGCTCCAATGTCATCCAATTTCTTCCCATTGACAATCATGGGTTAAAGTTATAGCTTCACTCGATTAATAAGCTATTACGGACTTATTAGTCTCGCTCCACCTTCCTCCATCCTTAGTCAGAAGGATATGTCATTACATTAACCTCTTATTAGAAGCATTTTGCTTTAAAATCTTTCCAACAACGGCTCGTGTCTCGGGTAGCATCTCAAACTCGGATGGCGACACAGCTTATTACTTTTATATGACATTAGTCAAAAGGTAGGTTACTAGGAACAAGAGTTTATATAGCCTTTTGTCTATGACTTGTGCTGCAGTCACAAACCATAAACAAGACTCTACACTAATTCCAACAACTCCGCTGACCGACACAAGAATTCCTAGGACTTGACTAAAGGTAGGGCTTAGATACCAAGTCTGTAACGACTGTTCCTCGATCGCTACTGACGTTCGAGTCTTGCAGGAGAACCTGCCAAGTCTCGAACCAACCTTAATTGAAACACTTGTTATTACGTTATATTCATTCCACCAACTTAAGTAATCCCTTTGAACTGTACAACTCTTTGTAACATGATTTGGACAAACGTCATTATAAATTGTTCAACCTTTATTCTACATAATTGTAAAACTACATCCAAATGTATAATCTCTAATTGTACAATCACATCGAGACTAGTGTCTATTTACAGTAATAAATACATTACAAATGACTCGACCTCTAGTAGCGGAGCGACTTGAAATAAAGTGCTAGGAAATGCCTTGACCTATCTGCAGTGGACCATAAGTGTCGATGATTGCACACTAGGCTAATCACTATCTACAAAAGGAGAAATAAGGGGATAAGTCTCACAAACTCAGTGATCATCAGCTCCATGAGCAGGGCGTAGATGGGAAACAAGCTTAAGGCAGATTTTTTGAATGAAAAAGACTAGAACAAGAATAATAATAGTAGAAAAATCAAATCGCAAGTAGGGTGTTTGTGCCTTGTAAAAATTGTTGGTCCTAAGTAAATGTGCTAGAGGAGGGTGAATAACACTTTTTGGTTCTTACTAAAATTGGCTTTAAATTGAGGACAGGTATAAGATCAATAATGACTGATTCGATGCAAGATGAGGGAATGGTTTAAGAAGGAATAACAAAAAAAATTAAAAACAGAGTAGACAATGCTCAACAATTTATAGTGGTTCGGTCAAAGACCTCCATCCACTACCTTGATTGTTCAACCAAGGATTTTCCAAACCAAATCACTAAAAATGGTGGAATTCTTGAGCTCCCACCAAGCTTTACAATGGCTATTAGCAAGCTCAACCACAACCTTTTACAATGGTTTTTCCCGAGATCAACCAAAACCTAAACTAACTTTTCTAGGCTAAGTTAGAAGCTATACACCCAATCAAGCAATCCAAGCTTGAATAATTCCCTTAGAGTGTCTTGCACACTCTAAGTATACAAGGAGAAGAGAAATAAAGGTGTACCTATAATCATGACTTGATCTAAGTGGTACAAAGTGAAGTGCTTGAATCTTTTACAAAGATAGAAATGAAGTGCAGAAAGAATGCAAAGAGCTTTTGCTGATCTTTGAGCTCTTTTTGTTCTTGGAAGCCTTAGATCAGTTTCTTCGTCGTTGGGAAAGGTTTTTATACTTGAAGAAACATCTCTGATGGGTGTTTGATAGATTATGACCATTGGAAACAGTTTGGAGTTGGTTCTAGCCATTAATTTGTCTTCTAGCTTCAAATTCAAATTTTTAGACAAAGAGCTCTTAGTCAACTAAGATACTTCTTAGTCGATTATGTTGGTTTTGTCTTCTTATCCCAGTTTCAGGTAGTAGGCTCTTAGTCGAGTAACGATTCCTCTTAGTCGATTAAGTTGGTTCTATTTTTGAACTCGGTTTTTGGCAGTAAGCACTTAGTCGATTAAGTTGGTTTCATTTCTGAACTGGCCATCTTTACTTTTGAGTTTAGTTGACTTGCTCCCTCCTCATTCTTATGGGATTTGATGTTTGCTTTTTACTGATTATTTTATTATTGGTATACATTTTTCATCTTGCACACTCAAGTGACATAGTTAGACATAAATGAATGGGAATGTTTTATTATCATAAAAAACTAATGGAGCCAACAATCTCCCCCTTTTTTATGATGACAAAACATTCCTTGGTTAAAAACATAGTGTCTGTTTATTTCTTTTTGTTCTGTACAAAGTCAGAATTTTCTCCCCCTGAGTGTGTACTCCCCCTTAATGTATGCATAATTTTATTTTTTAACTTAGCAAGTGTTTATTACTTAAATAATGGCAGGTATATATATAAGCATTTGACAGAATATCATCAATATTGTAACTAACTGTCTGTCAGTTTGTTGTTATCCATTCCAAAACTATCCAACAAAAATATCATGAAAGCATAATCAACATCCATTCTTGTTCACAACCAAATTTCATTCACAATTCAATAGAAATACCATGGAAGTTATCAGCAAACAAAGTAATATAAACAGCTTATCAACATTCAATTTTCAACACAATAACTTAAACAACAGAGTCAAATTCAAGTGTTCAACTGTCAACAAAACAAAAACAACTTAATTCTTAAATTGCCCCTATATCATTCCTACCTTCCCTTAATCTTCCTATTTCATCATCCCTTACCATCAGACATAAATTTGCTTTTTCTTCAGCTTTTTCTTCTTTAGCATAAGAACTTGAAGTATCATTATTTTACCAAGTTGCAGCCACCATTGCCTTATTCGATTTTTTATTTTTCTTTTGCGTTTCTTCCTTCAATAAGGGGCATTCTGACTTGAAGTGTCTTGGCTTCTTGCATTCAAAGCATATAAGCTCTACCTTCTTGTTGGACTCGTTTTTATTTTTGGTTCTCCATGAAGAGCCTTGATCTCTTCTATACCCTATCTTAGCCAATCTCTAGTCTTTTTGGCTTATAAGCTTTATGAACTTTCTTGCAACCATAGCCAGTTCCTCATCATCATCACAAGATCGACTATCTAATTCTTCTTCAAGGATGCTCTCTTTTAAGGCAATGCTTTTCTTTTTTTCTTTAGCTTCTCTCTTGTCTTCTTCTTCCTCTTCCTTAAGTTCTAGCTCGTGAGTGAGAAGAGGCCCACAAATTTCATCAAGGGTTATGACATTTAAGTCCTTGGCTTCACGAATGGCAGTCACCTTTGGTTTCCAATTTTTAGATAGGCTTTTAAGAAGTCTTTTGACAATTTCATGTTCGGGAATTGGTTTGCCTAGTTGACTGAGTTTATTTGTGATGTTTGTAAACCTATCTAGCATACTGGTGATATCTTCACCAGGTTCCATCTTAAACATCTCATAGTTGTGGGTTAAGAGAGCTATTTTGGACTCATTGACTTGTGAAGTACCTTCATGAAAAATTCTAAGTTTGTCCCACACTTGTTTAGTTGTGGTACAGCTTGACACTTTGTTGAATTCAGTGGGAGTTTAAGCACAATGCAGTGTGTTGATTGACTTAAAATTTGTTTGGACTCTTTTGGTTTTAGCTTCAATCCATTCAGACCATGGCTTAGGAATCATCTCATTGGTCACTACGTTTAAGGTTAAGGGAATGAAGGGTCCATCAATAATGACATCCGACATCTCATAGTCTATTGCCCTTATATAAATTGACATTCTAGTACTCCAATAGGGGTAATTTGAGCCAGTAAACAGAGGTGGCCTGTTTGTTGATTGTCCCTCAGCAACTACTAATTTTTGAAGAGCCATTAGGATCTCCTTTAGGATGTTAAGACTTGAAAAAGAGGGATAAGCTTTGATACCACTTGTTGGTCCCAAGTAAATGTGCTCGAGGGAGGTGAATAGCACCTTTTGGCTCTTACTAAAATTGGCTTTGAATTGAGGGCAAGTATAAGATCAATAATGATTGATGCGATGCAAAATGAGGGAATGGTTTAAGAAAGAATGAAAAAGAAAATTAAGAACAAAGTAGACAATACTCAATAATTTATAGTGGTTCGGTCAAAGACCTACATCCACTACCTTGATTGTTCAACCAATAATTTTTCAAATCAAATCACTAAAAATGGTGGAATTCCCAAGCTCCCACCAAGCTTTACAATGGCTTTTAGCAGGCTCAACCACAACCTTTTAAATGGTTTTTCCTGGGATAAACCAAAACCCAAACTAACTTTTCTAGGCTAAGTTAAAGCCTATAAACCCAATCAAGCAATCCAAGCTTGAATAAAGTCCTTTAGAGTGTCTCGCACACTCTAAGTATACAAGGAGAAAAGAAATAAAGGTGTACCTATGATCATTGACTTGATCTAAGTGGTACAAAGTGAAGTGCTTGAATCTTTTACAAGGATAAGAGTGAAGTACAGAAAGAATGCAGAGAGTTTTTGCTGGTCTTTGAGCTCTTTTTGTCCTTAGAAGACTTAGATTAGTTTCTTAGCCATTGGGAAGGGTTTTTATACTTAAGGAAACATCTTTGATGGGTGCTTGACAAATTTTGATCGTTGGAAACAGTTTGGAGTTGGTTCTAGTCGTTAATCTATCTTGTAGCTTCAAATTCAAATTTTCAGACAAACAACTCTTAGTCGACTAACATACTTCTTAGTCGATTAAGTTGGTTTTGTCTTTTGATCCCAGTTTCAAGCAGTAGGCTCTTAGTCGACTAACGATTCCTCTTAGTCGATTAAGTTGGTTCTGTTTCTGAACTCGGCTTCTGACAATAAGCAATTAGTCAACTAACAATATCTTCTAGTTGATTAAGTTGGTTCTGTTTCTAAACTGGCCATCTTTACTTTTGAGTTTAGTTGACTTACTCCCTCCTTATTCTTATGGGATTTGATGTTTGCTTTTTAGTGATTATTTTATTATTAGCATACATTTTTCATCCTGCACACTCAAGTAGCACAATTAGACATAAATGAATGGGAATATTTTATTATCATCAAAAACTAATGGAGCCAACAAAAATGAAGCCGTAAAATCATAATGCAATATTTGACTTGGCAAAACAATGCCGAAAACAAAGGTAGCAAAACAAATTTCAATCATCGAAAACATCAACTTTCATCAAAATAAAAATAACTGTATATAAGTACGCATGCTGCCCAAATGTGTGGCAGGTAAAAGTCCTCATGTGCAGCCACATAAACCAACTTATGATCGTCAAGTAAGCATTGTAAGCTTTTGATTAAATAAGGGAGTTTTAGAAAAACATTAATTCTCCACCATGCAAAAGAGTAGGAGTCTAAAAACTCTCAAGGCTCTTGAGTAGGTAATCATAAACAATCAATCCATTGACCCTCTAGCACATAATAACAATCTGAGAGCACCACGGCACTAGATTCCCACAGCCATGGCAGTCTCATCGATGTTGGTCGACATCAAAGAAATCAAGCGGTTACAACCGCATATATCGACTTGAGGCTTAGCCACATATAACAAATCGTGGCCTTGCCACGTATAATCACAGACCGTGGCCCTAGCCATGTCTAATAGCCCGTAGACGACCTAAAAGTTCTCTAGTGAAAGATCACCTATGCACAAGGGTCACACTATTTCGATGTGACATTCAACCTACTCTCGACGCTCTCGGTTTGTCAAAATCATTTTCAAAACCAAATTGAGGTTTCCAAGTCTTTTGCTTGAAATCATTTAAAAACAAGGTTTAATAACCTTTCGAATTGCTTTTCACATAAAAAGACATGGTGTAAACACTTGTATAAAGATCGAACTAAAACCGGCTCTCAAAAATTTTGCATTTAAACCATTTAATAAATGCATTAAACTATGTATGTCACACGAAAATGCAAGGCACTGATTTGATGCAAACATTTCAAAAAGGCTTGTTTCTCGATTTCTAAAACACTTTACATATAGCTTATCTATATAAATATCCAAAACAATCTCAAAAGTCATAGCATCTACAATTCACCAAACATTTCTACTAGCTCATGCTTTCCACAATAACAGTTTAAAATTGATAGCAAATCCATTTTAAAATTGCTTAACGAGGCTAACAACTCATGCTATCCACAATTGCATTTGAAGAAAACCAACAACATTTATTAATGTATATCTATATATAATTATGGAGATTTTGAAATAGACACCCCCTACTCACCTTACAATAGTGGGACACTATGTCGTTATCAATTTGAGTGTGTTTCTAGCTAATCTTACCTGTCCGTCGCTTGTTACCTCCTCCGATATGCCACCACTGTAAACTTTCCTCATTTACACATTTCCTGGCAACAAATTAAACTCAATATGTTTAATCATATACATATATGGGCAGCACCTTGATTAATGATTCCTTAATCAAATTTCATATTTTTCATCCTCATCATTCATAATCATCTAACATACAATCTATGAACTTTCAACCGACCAAAGCCAACACAACACAATGTAGTCACATTGCATGCTTACCTTACGGTTTTAGCTTGAATTCCACATATAGTTCACAATTTCCTCACATCCTTGGTCACCATTGCTACCACAATCATAAACAATCAATGTACATCTTATTATTCCTTTCTACTTATGATCTCAAGGTTAAAAACACTTAACCATGACTTGTCTTGCTCAAAATCACCATGCATTCCAAGATTGACCCATATGCATGCATCTATTTCTTTCAAATCTTGTAGATCATTGCTGCCATAAACATTCTCACACATTACCAACTCATTTCCTCAAGAAATTCATAACCAAAATCAAAGTTCTACTTACCATAACTTGGTTGAACCCATGGATCATCCATGTTTTTCCTTGCGGTTCTAGTCCTTTTGCCTTGATATTTCTTAGCTATCACAGGAACAATCCACATTACATTCGATTCACAAGGCATGCATTCAAGCAAAATGATAGCTCTTACCTTCCTTAGCTTGGAACCACTAGGCTAACCTTCATTTCTCTTTTCTTCTTCCTCCTTTCTTCCTTTCTCCTTCCTTTTTTTCTCTTTTCTTCTTTTCTCTCTTTGCTTCCAAGTCGATCCTTTCTTTCTTTCTCAAAGGTTTGATTTTCTCAAGGCAAGGCCATTTTTCTTTCTCTTTCTTTGGCATGGGCGGATATCACAAGAAATGACCTTGAAATGGTCTTGTGAAAGCCTTCTTTTCCTTTCCTTTTCTTCTCTCATGGGTGGATTGCCCAAGGCTTGGTTATTTTGTCATTTTCCTTTTTCTTTCCTTTATATGCCATGCCATTCAATTCCTTTTTTTATTTATTCCTTAACTCCCATTGGACCAAATTCCCCACTCACCTTTCATGCATCAATTTCCTCACTTGCTCATTAGTCCATTACCTATCTTTATTCTACTTCTCTATCAGCCACCTCACTATCTGGACTTTCTTTTCTTCATTCTATATTTCATGCACCACCTTATTCCTCCAATCACATTTCATGCACAAGCTTTTATCTTGTATTTTATTTAGTCACTCATCAAACCATTCAAGTCACATGCATCCCGCATTTTACTTCCCTCATTTGACCACTTTATGCACCAATCTCATCACATGCAAATAAATTTAGCCTTATTCTTTCTTTTACTTCACATTGCGGGGGTCCCACATGTTCCCAACTAACTTTCTCCTTTTTGCATGCTATAATTTGCATGTAATAGTGAATTCACATGGGCATCTCATATCTCACATTATCTAACTTTCCTTGGTTAGTTAATTTTCTTTTATCGCCAAATATTGTAATTGCACTTAAGTCTTCAAACTTTTTCTTATTTACCATGTGCCCTTCAAACTTTTCATCCTTTGCAATTTGGTCCTTCCAACATTTCTTTAATTCCAATTTGCTTTTATTTCCTTTCCTTTACACTTGAAAAACTAAAATATAAAATTTACACTTCACCAAGGTGTCACCATAATATTTAAATATATACTTGCTCGCTCTAGCTTATTTATTAAAGACACGTGGGCCCCATTAACGTCGTTTTTTTGCAAAATTCTTCCTTACTTCCACTTTCCCACTTAGAAAACTTGTACAAATGACACATTCTACATGTAATATAGTCAATTTGACATCGGTATTATTTTAATATTATTTTATCCAAAAATTATTATTTTATTCTAAAATTTTTCACTTGTCTCCTCGAGCCCCAAAATGTCTCACTTTGTCCCGATTCACTTCTGAATCACCTTTTAACCCGCTAATTCATCCTTGATAAAGATATTATTATTTAATTACTATTTTCTCGCGTGTGAAATATTTTATTCCAAAATGCTCCTTTCACTCGTCATTGCTCTTTGGCACTTAAATTTACATCGATTGACTCTTCGTCTTATTGATAAGGTCTTATTGGCTTCCATACGAGGGTACGAGATGTTACAATTGTTGCCTTCAATGACTTTAAAAATAGACTCAAAATCCTACTCAAATTGAAAGTCCGAAATATGTTCTACTTGAGTTATCGTCTCAACGCTGCAATGCCACTCCCTTGGTGTTGTGACATCGAGCTTTCTGTCTTGTATCTCGTGCAATCCTCTTCACGGCATTACAGCTGCCATACATCCAAAGCCGCCAAAAAACTTGTGGATTTTGCACACGTAAGTATACATATCGAACAAGTAATATTGATAGTAAGTCTAGAATCATATCCCACAAAGAATTTCTCTTAAATCTTCACTAAATACTAAAATTATAAAAAACTACTCTCATTCAAGTAACTTGATGTTTTAGAGAATTAATTAAATCTAATTTAAAACCAACACCAAATCAATTAGCAAAAACTAAAACTTCACTTAAAGAAGAGAATAGATTAAAACCTAGGATTATGGGGTCATTAGCTTCTCTTATTATTTATATTCATGGGTGGTTTTGCTAACCTAGAAACCAAAGCCATGTACAAGTCTCCATCGAGATGCTTGGATAAATACCTAACTTAAGGTCATTTTATGTCTATAATAATCAATTAAATAAGGTTCATTAAGCTAGTGTTCTAATTTGGCTATGTACGACAATTGGTGTGTGTCTACCCTAATCACGAATCAGATCACCTAAGTGACGTGAACATCACTATTCAAATCTTAGTCCAATCTAAAATCTCTTTGTTAAGTCTCAATTAGATTCACATATTAGTTAATCGTTGGCCAAACAATCAAAAGCATTAAGAATAGATTTGAATGAGCAAAACTATACCCATTCATAGTAAATAAAAGAAAACTAATATTAAGATTACATATTAAACTCCACCATAATCCTAGAAAAGCAAATTAGTTCATAATCTTTAAATAAAACATCATCCAAAGAAAATTAGTCATTAATGCAATTCAAAAAAAAAAAAGAGAAACACAAAATTAGAGAAAGAAACTAATGATTGAAGCTTTTAATCTTGATTCTCTCTCAATTCTTGATAACTCTATTATATAGAGTTATTTGAAAACATTTTGGGGACTTAAGTAGTTAGATCTTTGAGAGTTTAGGTGCGGATTTTACCATTTTAGGTATTTTCCCAATTTACGTTTGATTACTTGTTAGGTGGTTAGTTTATGTTATTTTAGTAAAATTTATGTAATTTTGTTTTAAATTAATTTAAGAGTAGTTTCTAATTTCTCTTATTGCTTTTGTAGGACATTTGATGAAAAAGACTCATTTGATGAAAACCAATGCAAGCATGGTGATGGCTTCATTCGTATATATTTCGATATTTTGACCATTTCTCTCTCTACAAAACTCCAAATCAGGTGCTTCTTAGACCACAAGAATTCTAAGAATAAGGGATACAACGTTTGTGTTTCCCAATTTCCCTAGTTCTGCTCAAATCATGGTCAAAATATTAGTCTAATTTGGAGCATTGTAGTAGTATTCATGGACTAAATATGATGCAGTATTTGGAGTATATCTTTCAATCTAGAAGTCCAATTGACATTATTCTTAATCCATTGAAAAGCTAAGAGACAAGAATACAATTTTTATGCTTACCACTTTTCCAAGTTCGGAGTAGATCATGGTGAAAATCAGGCTTCGAAGTTGATAGATTGCCACAGCATTGGGAGAACAAGGCTACGACACTAGTGAAAGGAAGCTCACCATACAATTTTCCAGAGAGCTCAACGCCGTAACACTAGAGAAGTAGTGCCATAGCTGTCATGACCCGATACTCCCCTCGAGCCTGTGATAACCGTCACGGTATCCCGATAGACATTCATTACCTGGAATGCCAATCGAAACCCCGCAAGGCTTTAATATCAATTTCTCATTTCCCCTGTGAGTAACTATTGCCAAATATCATGTTCTAAAAGATTTTAAGCTATTTCCAACTTAAAACAATAAAAAAATGATTTTTGTCTCACAGGGGCATTTTGGTCATTTTTCACTAAAAATTTTGAAACTAGCTAAAAATGTAGTATGCGAGTACAAAACACATAATTCATAATCAAAAATAAGTTTAAACGTCTAAAACCTTCATTTAAAATGAAATTATGATTATTTGGATATAATAAAAAAATATTCAATAAAATATTTTATTTTCTTATAAAACAATATTTTTAGAGTTATACGTAAATAATTTTTGCAGCGTAAAAACAAAATAAATTCATACATACTGTAATACAGTAAGCCAGAGTATTTAAGTTAATTTACAATAACAAGTGGGCCCCCGAGTAACCAAAAGTAAGGAAGACTGTGAACCTATAGTTTCGAGGATGCAAATCCAATGGTAGCCCTCGATGAAATCAGCTATCTATAGCCTATTCTGAGCCTAAAATGGGTGGAAATGAGGGTGGTGAGATTATATAATCCTAGTGAGTAAACTAACATCATCCAAAATATCTGAAGTCGAGTAAATGGAGACAATTAAAATATTCCATCTCAATATGTATTTCATAACATAAATATTCATTTCATTTAAATAATCAACATGGCTTATGAGTATCTTAAAAGCTTGGCTTCTACCAAAATCATTCTCAAGAATACCTTGGCCGAGGCATCTAACCGAGTCTAGCAAGGCTGGTCAAATTTTCGTATACACGTAAACATATTTTTAGTTTGAAAAACACAACCGTTTCTTAGCGTTAGCGGAGTTCATCATCACAAGGTGGTTCGGCGTGACGTGAACTCTAACCATACCTCAGGAGATACCCTATGCGCCTCTCCGACCGAGGTACGTATATAACCAGATTCTGTGCCCCTCTAATAGGCTGGTCCACAAAACCCGCCCACTGCAGCAAGCTAAACCCACCATACAATAAAAATTCAACAGCATGACATGGCAATTTTATCATTATCTAGCCTATCAAAGCAAACAACAGTTTATACATTTTCAACACAAATACCAATTCAGCCATTCATGCCAATATTGCCATAAGCCAATCAATTAGAACCATAAATTCACAATACATCAAATGGTCTCCAATTACTCTATTTTCAAAGCCATCATTCAATTTCAAGACAATTTATAAAATCATTTCATTTAAACACATTTTGTTTATAAAACCTAAAAATTAACCATTTAAACTCATTTTTCATAAAATTCACAAAATCGAATAAAAAGACCACTTTAGATAATTAAAATGATGATAAGGTTACTCACTATTTCGGGAGTCAAATTTTTAGAGTACTCCGACTATTGATCCTCCGGTACAATTTCTTTGCCCTTATCGGAGGATTCACCACATAAACATAATGCACAATCAAGCAATTTACCACATTGGTGCTAAACCGTTATAAAACTATATGGATGCATGAAATGGAATGCAAATTGTTCGGATTATCGTCTAAACATGGTGTTCTACACAAATTCAATTGTGTAACTAAAACGGTATTGGCCTAATTCAATCTATCACTCGATTAATTGGCCAATATATCTAATTCAACTCCAATTAACTCCATTTTTCTTCCAATTCTCCAAACCATCAAACACAAGTCAAATAGCATAAAATTTAGCAAAATTATCTTCACATTTTCTCTTGGGAATTTCGGCCATGGTAGGTGCATCAACTCTATGATTTTTCCTACTTGATTTTTTCACTGTAATTCATCATTTCCTAACCAATTCACTTGAAATAAAATCAAATCCACCATACACACTCTACATGGAAAATTCACCCAATGATGGGTAATGGGAGTAAGTGAATTTTTCTTGTTGGCTTTTCATGCTACACATCACTAACTAACTAAAAACACTAAAATACATTGAAATCTAACCAAATCAAGCATCAAAACCTCCCTCTAAGTGTTCAGCCAACAAGGGATTCATCATGATTTCATGTGATTCAACCATGGAAAATAAGAAAAAATGCTTAAGAAAGAGAGATCTCAAGCTTAAATTGAAAAATCTTACTTTTTTTCACTTGTTTCCTTGAATTTTCACACTTTTCCCTTGAATATTTCCACCTAGGGTTTTGTTCTTCCTTTTTCTTGCTTCTCCTTGGTGAGGCCGACCATAATGAAGAGAAATGGGCTGATTTTGTGCTAATTTATATGGAAAATAATAAAGAAATAAAAGCTTGACACTTGTCACCTTACCATTGGTCTATTTTTAAATTCTTAATTATTAAGCTTTCTTTCTCCACCACATAAAATCCTTCAATTATCCATAATAATAATGGGTGAAATTCATGTGCTGGATAAGTGTTGGGTGGTGTAAAATTACAATTTTGCCCCTGGCGTGGCAAAATGACTATTTGGCCCTTATCCTTTGAAAAACGTCGAAATTAAAATTCTTCACTTCTCAAACTCAAATTATACTCCAAATGATCAGTCCTAGTCAAAAATTTCATCCAACACTCACATCTTAACCTTAGGTAGGAAAATGACCATTTTGCCCCTACGTCATGAAAATTCCAATTTGACTCCAAATCGGTTTTCGAACTCCGAATCACCATTTTAAGTCATTCTGGGATTTTAAAATTCTCAATTGCATCTTAAAATCTCTATTTGGACTAGTTCGAGGCTTAATTCAACTTAGTTGCACCACTAGGTACACTACCGACTTTTGACGATTTTTTTTGGGGCTTTCCAAGTATGCAAGCATTCTATCAATCACATGAATGACATGACTAATATTTTATAAGGTTGGGCTTGACAATAGCGCTGGGCAATTTTCCAAAAATAAAAAGAGTTGATGGGATTTTGAAAATTAGGTTATTTAGAGCCTATTTAAGGGACCTTTTTCAGAGATTTTAAAGGGGAGGCAACAAGCAACTATTCTGAAGATTTGAAGCCAAGAACAAAGCAAGAAAATAAGAGAATTAGAAGGAGAATCAAGATCACAAAGCTACAACTATTAGTTTTCACTTTTTACTTTTGTGTTTCTTTTATTTTCTTTGACTTGGATTCATGGCTCAATTTCTTTGGATGTTGTTTTTATTAGTTATTATGAGCTAAATTTATTTTTCTACGATTGCAATTGAACTCACACGTAATCTAAATTTTTAATCTCTTTCTTGCTTATCTTTAATGGGATTTGAATTGTTTATTCCAATTTGTTCTTAATGCTTTTAATTGCTTGGTCACCAATTAAATTGATTTAGGAACCTAAACAAACTTGGGAAATGGAGTTTAGTGTAGGCTAAAATTGGGATAGCGTATGATCATATTAATTGATTTGCCTATAGGATAGGGATACCCCTATAGTGCTTATATGGCCAGATTAGAGCCTAGACATAATGAGTTTGTTTTAATTTCAATTCACATAGCGATATAGCGTTTTCGTTAAAATAGATATTTTTATAAGATGAGTCGGGAGACCCTTATAAATAATAGGGGACTCTAGGTTAGCAATTCAACCCATTGAAATAAGTTAAGGAAGAGAGTTAAGATTTGATGAAGTGTGAGGGATATTGTAATCCTAGGCTTGTTTGATTTGTTTTTTACTCAAGTTAATATTACTTTGATTTTTCTTTTTAGTTTAAATTTTGGATAGTTAGTTTTACTTAATTAATTAATTTTGATTGTTTGGATAAGATTAAATTGTTCTAATTTTAGTACTTAGTAAAATTTTAGATCAATTTTCTATGGGATCGATACTCTACTTGCTTATATACTATCTATTCGATACTTATACTTGCGTCGTAGAATTTTAACTAACACGTTTTTGGCATCATTACCGGGGAATTGTTTATAGAATGTATACTAATACTAATACCAAGCAATTTTAGCCTTCATTCAAAATTTTTTTATTGTATTTTCAGGTACTCTTGGTTGAAGTGATGAATTATTATAACTATTAGTGGCCATCTGAACAATTTGTGCCTTTGACGGTTGCTAGTGATTATGAATTGACTATCAATGTTTTGGTCGCCGAAGTAGATGCTTTGTCTCAAAAAATTGACACTTAGGGTGTTAATGTTTTTCAAAATCCTTTTGTGGCATGAAAGTTTTGTGGAGATGAGCATTCAAGTGACTGTTGTCCAACCTATTATGAATCGATGCAATTTAATGGAAACTTCAATGGGCAGCAAAACAATTCGTACTCCAACAGTTACAACTCATGGTGGAATCACCCAAAATTTTCATGGAGTAATGATTTGGGTCCTACATATTATCACAACCTGCTTTCTAGCATGATTTCCAGTCACAAGTTAGAGCCCCTATACTTGAGAAGAAGCTAACTTTAGAGGATATGTTGATGCAATTCATGCAAAGAATGATGCCATCATTCAAAGTCAAGTAGAATCAATCCGAAATCTTGAAACTCAATTGGGCCAACTTGTTAGTTACATCAACAATAGGCCTCAAGAAATTTTACCGAATGACACTGAGCCTAATCCTAGAAAAGAAGAATATGGTAAGCATCTTGATGACGTAAATGGTAAGCATCTTAATGAGGTAAATGGCAAGAATGTGGTAGATGATGGAGATAAAGTAAATCAAGGTAATACTTCCAGCAATCAAGTTCAAGATGAAAAAATTAAGCAATAGGAGGAAGTATCTACACCACCACAAGTCAAGCCATATGCGCCTCCCATTCTTTTTCTAGATATAGTTGATAAGTTACCTAAGGAGGCTGTTGATATGGAAAATCCAAAGAAACTCCTTGAAGCTTATTTGGTTCAAGTTGCAACAACCAAGGACCAGAATGAAGAACTTACAAATGTTTCATATTTTTTGAAGAATACACCGAAAGTGCATTATCCAAGAAGAACTCAATTTGAGAAGTTGGGTAAAAGTCAGTTTATTTCACCACCTTGGGTTAAGCAAGCACCAAATCTTGAGTTAAAGCCGTTACGACCTCATCTTAAGAGGAGGCTACTTTCACACCTCAAGCTTTTTCCATCCAAACTCAATCCTCCTTTAAAGACCTCAACAAAAGTCAAGCTAGTGACTATAAAGAAGTGCTTCTTGGGAGGCAACCCAAGCTTTTGACACTCATATTTTCTCATTTCAGTTATTTTTATTTCATTTATTTATATGTCTACTTTAATCTTTATTTATTTTTTTTGCAACAAATAAAAAAAAGGGGCCTCTTACAAGCATTGATGACAATGAAGATGAGAAGGAAGATTAGACTTTCTATGGATTCATCCAACTACCAAGGGAGTATTCTTTACCTTTCCTTTTTTTTTTCTAACATTGAGGACAATGTTTAGTTTAAGATTGGTGGGGTAAATTTATTTATTTTTGGTGGTGAACATTAGGTGGAAGTTTTAGATTTAATTTTAATTATTTGTATGCTTTTAGGATTAGTCGTCAATTACCTTATTTATGATTTTTCCCTACCCTAAGATGCTATATTAATTATCTTGTGATTCTTAGCTTTTGGAAAATTGTTCAATTTTCTACTCACACAAGTGCACGTATTGTAAAGATAATATAGAGATAAGTAAAGTGTCTATCCCATAGAGAATTGAATTAATCCTTATTGTTAACTACTAAAATTAACACACCTTAATTTTATCTCAACAATTAAAATTAAAAAGGAAAATTTAAATTAATAAACTAATAATTAAAACTAATACATCAGTAAATTTTACTTCTAGTGATTAGCAGACCTAAGATTATGATATCCCTCGGTACTTTAACTAGATATTGTCTCTCTCTCTCTTAATTCAGTTTAATGGATAAAGTTGTGCTGGTCCCAAATAAATGTGCTAGAGGGGGTGAATAGAATTTTTTGGCTCTTGCTAAAATTGACTTCTAATTGGGGACAAATGCAAGATAAAAGAAAGATTCAAAGATGAATGAAAACTAAAAATAGAGAAGACAATCACACCAGAATTTATAGTGGTTCGGTCCAAGACCTACATCCACTACCTTGATTGTTCAACCAAGGATTTTCTAAACCAATCCACTATGAACGGTGAAATTCATAAGCTTTCACTAAACTTTTACAATGGCTTTTACTAGGCTCAGCCGAAACCCTTCACAATGGTTTTTACCGGGATCAACCAAAACCCAAACTAACTTTTATAGGCTAAGTTAAAACTTATACACCCAATCAAGCAATCCAAGCTTGAATAAATTCCCTTAGAGTGTCTCGCACTCTAAGTATACAAGATGAAAAGAAAAAAGATGTACCTATGATCACTGACTTGATCTAAGTGCTACAAAGTGAAGTACTTGAATCTTTTACAAGGATAGGAGTGAAGTGCATAAAGAATGCTGAAGGTTTTTACAATTTTTTTGAGCTCTTTTTGGAGTTGGAAGCCTTCATTGCATTTCTAGCCGTTGGGAGCCTCTTAAATACTTGAGAAATAAACTCTGATAGGTGTTAGGCAGTTTTTGACCGTTGGAAACAATTTGGTAGCAATTCTGGCCATTAATCTATCTTCTAGTGCTTAATTCAAATTTTCTGGCAGAATGATCTTAGTTGACTAACTGCACTCTTAGTTTCTAGCAATGAGCACTTAGTTGACTAACTTCCTTCTTAGTCGATTAAGTTGTTTCTGTCTTGAAGTCCAGATTTCTGGCAGTAGGCTCTTAGTCGACTAACCTACTTATTTGTTGACTAAGTCTTCTCTATCTTTCAATCCTCTTGAGCCCGCCAACTTCTAATATGAATTTTAGCTAACTAACACCTTTCATTATCCAACCAAGAGGCTTTTGTTTTGTTGATCAATTATGACTTCTTATTCTTATGATTTTTGATATGTGCCTTCGAATGATTGATTTGTTCTTGGCATACAATTTTTTGTCCTGCACACTCAAGTAGAGATATTAGTCACAAATGAATAGGAATATTTTATTATCATCAAAAACTAATGGAGCCAACAATCTCTCATTTTTTGATGATGACAAAACATTTTTTAATTAACAACATAGTGTCTACTGGTTTCTTTTTGTTCTACAGAAAATGGAGGTTTTCCTCCCCCTAAATGTGTGCTTCCCCTTAGTGTGTGCATATTTTATTATTTATTTCAGCAAGTTTTTATTTATGTCATACAGATAATGACATTATAAATTCATAATATATTTATGCAGACATATAAAATGATCAATAATAGGTGACTGGTTGACAGAATATCATCAATATTTCAATTAACTGTCTGTCATCAGCATATTGTTTTCAGATTTTACTTTTGCCATTAATCATCCAATAGATATAGTATGATCAGCATCCATATATATTTTCAACCAAGTTCTATTCACAATATCATAACAAAAATTAATTATCAGCATAACAGCCCAATATCAACATAAAAACTTTAAACAGTAGCAGCCAAAAATACCATAAACATTAAGAACAGACTTAAATGATTAACCATTAGCAACTAAATAATATAAATAGGTTAATAGCATCCCATTTCAACACAATAATATAAACAACAAAGTTAAATTTAGATGTTCAACTGTCAACAAAACAAAAACCATCACAAAAATCATAGTCAATGTTTTGTTCCTAAATTGCCCTTAGATATTTCTACCCTATATCTCTCCAAAGTGTTTTATAATTCTCCCTCTTTTTGTCATCATCAAATTAAGGGGTTCTCAATCAGCCTTTAAAGAGGCTGAAGGGGTAGATTCATCAGTGCCATAAAAAACATTAAGGGGTTTAGGATATGGTTCTGGTAGTGATTTTTGTGGTGAGGGTTCAGGGGATGATTTATTAGAAATTTTAAAGGGGTCTTGAGGAGAAGTGATGCTTGATGGTCTAGCTTCTTTAACTATTTTGGAGGATTTCCTTCTCTTGAGGAATTTACTTTTGGTTGCCATTGTCTTCTTGCTCTTACCAGATGGTTTAGGCTTGGCATGTGGAGCTGCAGTAGCTTTTTCTTTTCCTTTCTCAGATTATTCCTTTGTAGCATAAGCTGGTTCAGGGGATTCTCTTGGAGATATTGATTTTGGTGCTTTCCCTTAGCTGTTTCCTTTTTAGGTTGTTCTTCTCTGACCATTTGGTGGAAAATATCCATTACTGAGACTTCCTCTGAATTGGGAGGAGATGGCTGATCTTGCTACTGTTCATGATGAGATAGGGACTTTTCAAATGAGCCTAGCACTTCTGTGCCTTGATCTGATTCATCTTTATTCTAAGGCTCAGGAGTTGGAGATTTTCTTAGTTGATCAACTTCTGGTTTAGGAACCTCGGCTTGATTGACAAGACTTGCACCTTGAAAAGTTGAACCTTTTGCCTGGAAGGAAGACCCTTTAACAACCTGTCCTGCTAATGCTGAGGTATTTGCGACAGCAGATTCAAAAGTCGATTTCCCTTTTCCTTTCATTATATTTTCAAGTTCTTCCAACATTCCTCAATTTTCTGCATCCTCACAACCTGGTCTGTAAGCTTTCCATCAATTTGAATTAGCAGATTCAAAACCATCTCGTTTGAGAACTGAGAGGGGGCTATCTCAGATTGAGCAGAGGGAGAAGATTCTTCTCCTGGAGTGACTTTAGGGGTTTTAACAAATTTTTCTCCATCCATTTTATACCCCATCTTTGGTAGACTGTCAAGATATATAGCCTGGTCCCTGCTTTTCACCAAATCCATTTCATCTAGAGCTCCATATTCCCTTATTCTTAACCAGTGAGGTGATCACATTTCCATATGGTAAATTTACCTTGTCAACTCTACAGGCTCCCCTCATTTTCTCTATCATGAATCAACCTAGATTGAATGGAGCACCATTGAAAGCATGCTCCATCAGCCATAAGTCCTGAAGACTAGCATAGCTAAAATTGCCACTTCTTCCATGAATGTTTGCAGCAACAAAGTAATGCAAAATTCTGATTTGGGGGCTTGTAATGAGACCAGCATTACTTTTGGATGAGTATTTTTCTTTCTTTCATGTTATAATCTCCCATAGAGATGATGGATCGTTGTCACGACCTTATTTTTGGGCCATGATCGGCTCATGGGCCCAATGGACATAACCCACTAAGCTCAAGCCAGCCTATCTATATGACCTGTTTATCATTCCATCAAAGTTGCTAAAGTCACATTTCATAATTTCAATTCAAAATATTGATAACGATTACCAACTCGTCGTGGCATTACCAATCAAAATATACATATAAGGTCTAAGGCATACAGCTTAGTACTTTATATCATATGTACGTATTTACAACAAAAAATGACTTTGAGCTTTCAGCGGAGTAACCAAGGTGAAAATGCAGCTACGGAATGCCAAGATACCTACCAAGGATACGAATCTACGAGGACACCTCGACCTAGTTACTGGTTGCCTCTTTTGAAAATGGTGAGTATAAACCCAGTGAGTGAACAAACGAAGGGAACAAGCAAACGATAAGGAAAATTTAAAGAAATCATGATGCATTTATTTTCAAAAACAATGCAATTTAGTTTAGTTCTTATTAAATCCCCTCATTAAACCCTTAATGAGTTAATCACTTGACGAAAGGTCCTTACACAACAAAGGATTTAAAGAGTGAAAACTTTAATAGTATTCAAGCAAGCCAAGTCAAGTAAAATGACGGATCCTTGCTGCAGTGAAATTTGGCTCAAATTGTCAACTGGCCGAGGGTTTTTCACCAAACCCCCTCATTTCAAACTTAATTAAATAAATTCCTTGATGTTGGAAGTCCATGCTTAACCATGATGTTAAAGAAATGGAAAATGTGGCAAAAACCAACAAGGTAGCATGCTGGACAGAAAGTTTCTCACTATAACGAGATTCAGGTGGTCAAGAAAGAAAGTTTCTCGCTGCAGGAAGCTGCAGGTAGTTGAAATAGAATGTTTCTCACTGCAGCGAGAGCTTCAATAACTTTCTTGTTGCAGCGAGAATCAAGCCAATGTAACCTTCCAAACCCGAGAGTTTTTTGCTGCAGTGAGAAACATGACATCAACAACAAATTTTCATTTTCTTAAGGAAAGGCCATTTAGCTGCAAAGACAAAATCAACTTGAACATGCTTAGAAATTCTCAAGGTTTAACATGCAAGATTCACATGTATTACAACTATATACCATACTCATGAACTTTCTATAACACACATATTTATATATGTATATATATACACATCATCATGTATACCATCTGTCACGACCTGGTACTCCCCTCGAGCTTGTGACAACCGTCGCGGTGTCCCGATAGACACTCATTACCCGGAATGCTAACCGGAACCCCACAAGGCTTTAATATCAAATTCTCATTTTCCTTGTGAGTAACCGTTAACAAATATCATGTTTTAATAGATTTGAAACTATTTCCAACTTAAAACAATAAAAAAATGATTTATGTCTCACAGAGGCATTTTGGTCATTTTTCCTTAAAATTTTCGAAACTAGGTAAAAATGTAGTATGCGAGTGCAAAACACATAATTCATAATAAAAAATAAGTTTAAACATCTAAAACCTTCATTTAAATTGAAATTATGATTATTTGGTATAATAAAAAAAATAAAAGAAATATTCAATAAAATATTCTATTTTCTTATAAAATAATATTTTTAGAGTTATACGTAAATAATTTTTGTAGCGTAAAAGCAAAATAAATTCATACATACTGTAATACAGTAAGCCAGAGTATTTAATTTAATTTACAATAACCAATGGACCCCGAATAACCAAAAGTAAGAAAGACTGTGAACCTACAGTTTGGAGGATGCAAATCCAATGGTCGCCTCGATGAAATCAGCTATTTACAGCCTATTCTGAGCCTGAAATGGGTGGAAAAGAGAGTGGTGAGATTATATAATCCCAGTGAGTAAACAAACACCATCCAAAATATCTAAAGTCGAGTAAATGGAGACGATTAAAATATTCCATCTCAATATGTAATTCATAACATAAATATTCATTTCATTTAAATAATCAACATGGCTTATGAGTATCTTAAAAGCTTGGCTCCTACCAAAATCATTCTCAGGATTACCTTGGCCGAGGCATTTAACCGAGTCCGCCAAGGCTGTTAAAAAGTTTTGTATACACATAAATATATTTTTAGTTTGAAAAACAAAGTCGTTCCTTGGCGTTAGCGGAGTTCATCATCACGAGGTGGTTCAGCGTGACGTGAACTCTAACCATACCTCAGGAGATACCCTATGCACCTCTCCGACCGAGGTACATATATAACCGGATTTCGTGCCCCTTTAATAGGCTGGTCCACAGAACCCACCCACTGTAGCAAGCTAAACCCACCATACAATAAAAATTCAACAACATGACATGGCAATTTTATCATTATCTAGCCTATCAAGGCAAACAACAGTTTATACATTTTCAACACAAATACCAATTAAGCGATTTGTGCCAATATTGCCATAAGCCAATCTATTCAAACCATGAATTTACAACACATGAAAACAGTCTCCAATTACTCTATTTACAAACCACCATTCAATTTCAAGATGATGTTATAATATCATTTCATTAAATCACATTTTAGTTACAAAACACAAAGATTTACCATTTAACTCATTTTTCATAAAATTCACAAAATCGAATAAAAAGACCACTTTAGATATTTAAAATGATGATAAGGTTACTCACTATTTCGGGAGTCAAATTTTTAGAGTACTCTGACTATCGATCCTCGGGTACAATTTCTTTGCCTTTGTCGGAGGATTCACCACCTAGACATAATGCACAATTGAGCAATTTACCACATTGGTGCTAAACCGTTATAAAACTATGGATGCATGAAATGGAATGCAAATTATTCGAATTGTCATCTAAACACGGTGTTCTACACAAATTCAATTGTGTACCTAAAAAAAATAGTATTGGCCTAATTCGATCTATCACTCGATTAATTGGCCAATATGCCCAATTCAACTCCAATTAACTCCATTTTTCTTCCAATTCTCCAAACCATCAAACACAAGTCAAATAGCATAAAATTTAGCAAAACCATCTTCATATTTTCTCTTGGGAATTTCGGCCATGGTGTGTGCATCAAGACTATGATTTTTCCTACCTGATTTTCTCACCGTAATTCATCATTTCCTAACCAATTCACTTGAAATAAAATCAAATCCACCATCCACACTTTACATGGAAAATTCGGCCAATGATGGGTAATGGAAGAAAATGAATTTTTCTTGCTTGTTTTTCATGCTACACATCACTAACTAACTAAAAACACTAAAATATATTAAAATCCAACGAAATCAAGCATCAAAACTCCTCCCCCCATGTCCGGCCAGCAAGGGATTCATCATGAAATCTTGATTCTCAACCATGGAAAATGAAAAAAAACTCATAAGAAAGGTAAATCACAAGCTAGAATTGAAAAATCTTACCTTTTGTCACTTGTTTCCTTGAATTTTCACACTTTTCCCTTGAATTTTTCCACCTAGGGTTTTTATTCTTCTTTTCTTCCTTTGTTCTTCCTTTGTTCTTGTTTTGGCCGGCCATATAAAGAGAAATAGACTGATTTTATGCTAATTTATAAGAAAAATATTTAATGGATGAGAATTTGACACATGTCACCATTCCATAGGTCCATGTGTCATTCTTACTCATTAAGTAATCTTTCTCCACCATATAAATTTTTTCAATTATCCATGATAATATTGGGTAAAATCCATGTGCTGGACAAGTGTTGGGTGGTGTAAAATTACCATTTTGCCCCTAGGGTGGCAAAATGACTATTTTACCCCTATGCTTGAAAAAATGTTAGAATTAAAATTTTTTACTTTTCAAACTCAAATTATGTTCTAAATAGTCAATCTTAATCAAAAATTTCATCCAACACTCACATCTTAACCTTGGGTGGCAAAATGACCATTTTACCCCTAGGTCATGAAAATTCCAATTTGACTCCAAATCAGTCCTCGAACTCCGAATCACCATTTTAAGTCATTCTGGGGTTTTAGAATTCTCAATTTCATCTTAAAATCTCTATTTGGACTAGTTCGAGGCTTAATTCAACTTAGTTGCACTACTAGGTACACTATCGACTTTTAACGATTTTTCGGTGCTTTCCAAGTATGCAAGCATTCTGTCAATCACATGAATGACATGGCTAATATTTTATAAAGTCGGGCTTGACACCATCCCACCATCATCAGCTCATGTGCACTCCACATCGCACATAGCTGGGTCATCATCAGCTCATGTGCACTCCCACACGCACATAGCTGGGTCATCATTATCACATAAAAAAAACATCTAATGCAAATTCTACATATCAACATATTGTGATAACACATGAACCATTATATGGCACACTTTCACAAGATAGAAACATTCACCAAAGGCTTATTCCCTAGGTAGATTTTTGAGGAAAAGTTGGATAAAATCATTCAAATGTTTTGTGCAAATACATTCACATTCCCAAAACAATTTTGAAATGCAAGTTCACTCATCGGTATTCGTTAAATTTTTACTCAACTCCAACTTCCTCTAATGGTCTAAATGGGCCGGTGGGGCTTCGTTGGAACCTATCATCACATTGGCATCACAATTAACTCAATTCATACAACTATAAATTCTAAAAGCTATCTATTTGCACTATCCTAATAACTTTAAAATGAATGATCAATCTCAACTACAAAACACTCACAAGTCTAATCACTAGCCATTCTCAATACTTAAAAATCAACTCTAATTTACTACACCTTGGTAGCTTTGTAAATTTGAAATTCTTTCCAATAATTTTCCAAGCTATTATAAAAGCTCTTTTTTTCTCTCTCTAAACACCTAGCTAGTGAGAGAAAGTATGGAAGTAAGATTTTTTTCAAGCATTTTAAAGTGAGAGAGTGAAAGAGCACAAAGGTTCTATGAAAGGGTGCACAAAAGCATGAAAAGTGGAGCTAGCTTGAGAGAGTTAAGGAAGCTTGAGGAGAACTCTCATGGAGGATGAAGAAACGTGAGATGGAAGGAAGAAGAAGAAGATGCTGCTGGAGAATGAAGAAGATACTAGAAGAAAAGGATATTTATAGCTAGAGCTTATCCAATTTTCACTTAAATTATGAAAATGCCCTCAACAAGTGAGCTTGTTCTCCTCCAATCCTCTGTGCAATCTTTTTACTCTTTTTGCACTGAAACAAAGTCCAGAATGGTCTAAAAATGCTAGGGTTTAGGAAAACTTAAAAATTTTGACTCGAGATGAAAATGACCATTTTGCCCCTACTTTGGAAATCATCATTATTTTTATTTTCTTTGTCCTTTTTCCCTTATTTTCATCATTCATTTATGCCTTAGGCCTACTTAGGCCTTAATATTGTTTGAAAGCCTACTTCTCGGGGCTTATTAAGGAAATGATGAAATTACCCTTAACTCGTGTTGTCATGTCTACACCTAGTTACGAGGCTATAGAGGTTAAGGTTTCATAATCGTAATTCTCAAGCATTTCAGAGTCTCCCTCTTCACATTCGATTTTAAGCAAACTTCCTAAGTCTATAGCAGTCACAACAAATTCCTTTCCATTTATGAAAACATTCAAACCATCCTTAACAAAATCTTTAGGATCCTCTAGTTCATTTTCTTCTGAAGTTATGCTAGTATAAAATTCTTTTACAAGGCTAAGACTATAGGTTTGGTTCTTGAATGTGCTAAATTTTTTTTGGTTCATTTTCTCAAAGTAATCTAACAAAACTACTTGAATTTTAGGATTTTCATTAAAGCTCTTCCAGTCAATAAATTTTCCACCATGTAATTGGAGCATTTTCAATTTTCCTGAATCTATCCTCATGGGTTTTATTTCTAAACTTTGAGGACAGAATCTTACCTTTCTTAGAGAATTTTTCTTTTTCTTTCTTTTTCTCTACTCTGTGTTCCTTCTCTGTATGTGTTTTCTTAATTTTCTTAACCTCAGAGGCGGACACAATCTTTTTCTTCTTTTTCTAAATTTTTGCTTGTGGACTCTCCTCCATTGGTCATTTGCCCTTATTCTTTTCCAGAATTTCTTTTGATAGAGAGGATTTTACCATTAGGTTTTGAGATGTTTTTGACTTAGGGTTTGAGGATTAGGAAGAAATGGGGTTTTGGGTTTTCAGAGTAGAGGTTTCTGGTAGGATAAAAATGGACGATGTGGATGAGGAGTTATGAAAAACCGTCTGACTCTCCCTTAAATGCTGTCAGTTTTTCTTCTTTTTAAAATTTAAAACTTTGCCTCTCATTTTTTATTTTTCAGTTAGGTGACTACCTTTTTTTTTACCCGATAGACTATTCTTTTTCACTATTTTACTCATTTTCTCTTTAACTAACTGAGTCTTATTATTTAAAGAGACAGAACACTCATAGTTGACTAAGAAATTCTTAGTCGACAAAGTCCCTTCTATTTTGTGAATGGAAAACTAAAAAAAAAATTTTCTTACAGCTCCTGCACATTAATTATTCCTAAATTTTCTCCTAATTTCACAAAATCTATCCTCATTTAGGGGTTTGGTGAAAATATTAGCTATTGTTTCATGGTGCTAACAAACTTAATTTTAATGTCTCCTTTAATTACATGAGCTTTGATAAAGTGATGCTAATCTCAATATGCTTGGTCCTAGAGTGCTGTACAAGATTCTTTGATATATTAATGGCACTAGTGTTATCACAAAATATTGGTATAATATGCAAGGTTATGCCAAAGTCTTTTAATTGTTGTTTAATCCACAAAATCTGAGCACTACAACTACCTAAAGAGATATATTCAGCTTCAGCTATGGATAGTGCAACAGAATTCTTTTTTTTTGCTTGACGAAGATACAATTATGCTTTCTAGAAATTGACAAGTTCCACTAGTACTCTTTCTATCAGTTTTGCTTCTAGCAAAGTCTGCATCTGAATATCAAATAAGATCAAAGGATAATTCTCTAGGATATCAAATTCCTAAAGTTTGTGTGTCTAAGAGGTATTTAAAAATTCCTTTGACCACAGTCATGTGTGATTCTTTAGGTTGTGATTGAAAACCGTGCACACAAACACAAACTCAATTGAATATTAGGCTTACTAGTAGTTAAGTACAGCAAGGATCCAATCATACCTCTATAGAGCTTTTGATCAACACGTTTTTCTTTTTCATCAGCATCAAGTTTGGTGGATGGACTCATTGGTGTGCTAATTGATTTCAGCTTCAGCATGTCAAACTTTTTCAACATGTCTTGAAGATATCTTTCTTGGCTGAGGATATTCCTTCCTCATTTTGTTTGATTTGAAGGCCAAGAAAGAATTTTCGCTCACCCATCATGCTCATTTCGAATTCACGCTGCATCTTTTCAGCAAAGTTCTTGCACAAAGCCTCATTAGTTGCACCAAACACAATATCATCCACATAAATTTGAACAACAATTAAATCATTCAAGCATTTTTTGACAAATAGTGTTGTATCAATGCTTCCTCTACTATACCCTTTCTCAACTAAAAACCTAGAGAGAGTATTTCATACCAAGCTCTTGGAGCTTGTTTTTGTCCATACAAGGCCTTATGAAGTTTCAACACATTATCTGGTTTTTCATAGTCTTCAAATCCGAGGGGTTGCTCAACATAGACTTCCTCTTGAATGAAACCATTTAAAAATGCACTTTTTACATCCATTTGTAATAATTTGAAGTTCATAAAACATGCAAACGCAAGCAATAATATAATGGCTTCAATCCTAGCGACAAGTGCAAAGGTTTCATCATACTCAATTCCTTATTCTTGGTTATACCCTTGAGCTATTAACCTAGCTTTGTTCCTAATAACATTTCCTTGCTTATCTACCTTATTTCTAAAGACCCATTTTGTGCTAACAATAGGATGATTTAATGGCCTAGAAACCAGTGTCCATACTTGATTTCTCTCAAATTGATGAAGCTCTTTTGCATGGCCAAAATCCAGCTTTCTTTTTTTTTTTGCCTCCTCAAGGCTTTTAGGCTCAATTTGTGAGATGAAAGCTGTGAATTCACAGGATTCTCTAGTTCCTCTCCTAGTCTTGACTCCTTGAAAAATATCACTTATGATTTGCTCTTATGGATGATCCTTGATATACCTCTAGCTTTTTGGAAGATCAATGTGTTGACTTTCAAACTTTTGCAAGGTTTCTAAGGTTGAAGGTTCTGTTTCTCTTCTTAGGGAATTTTCTTCATTGTTTTTCTTGTCATCTAAGCTCATTTCTTCCATTTGTTTTTCAAGGTCATTAGTATTATCTTCATCAGTAGGAATTTCCTTTTGCAAGGCATTGGATTCATCAAAAACTACATGGATAAACTCCTCAACGGTTAAAGATCTTTTGTTAAAGACTCTATAAGCTTTTGTGTTCAATGCATATCTTAGAAATATAGCTTCATCACTTTTAGCATCAAACTTTCCTAAAGGATGTTTTTCAATGTTCAACATAAAACATTTGCAGCCAAAGCTTCTAAGGTGAGAGATATTTCGTTTTCTACCTTTGTATAGTTCATATGGAGTCTTTGATATCATGGCTCTTATTGACACTCTATTAAGGATGTAAGTTGTTGTGTTTACAGCTTCTGCCCAAAAGTACTTTGGTAAATTAACTATTTGTCATCAGCATATTGTTTTCAGATTTTACTTTTGCCATTAATCATCCAACAGATATAGTATGATCAACATCCATATATATGTGTTAAGGATGGTCTGAATTTCTTCATAAATGGATTGTATTCTTGATCTCCAAATCTCCTTGAATCCTTCAAATTCTTTCAATGACTTTGTGGCTTGACTCTCAGATGTCAATCTGGTGTTTCTTCATTTTTTTTTCTCTTTTGAAAGGTTCTTTTTATAGGCTTTGAAGTTAGGCCAAGTTGGGTGAAGAAAGAAGTCAATTTAAGCCAGGATTTCCTCCTCAGACTATGTGAGTCACAGCTTTGCCCAATCAATTAACAGAAATTGTAATTGCTCTAGGACTGCAACAGTGTGTCAACTTCGATATGATTTTTAACCACATTCCAAGATGAACTAGGTGAAGTGGTAAACATAAAAGTTTATCTTTTTCTCTTATCTTTCCAATGGTCCAAGAATCGCTTCATTTAGAGCTCTGTAGATAGAGTTTTGGCCAGAATACCAAAACATATGCAGTGGAAGTCTGCACCTCAAAATTGCTCATCCTTTTTTCATTAAATTCTTCTTTTATCAAACACCTACAAAAGCACAAATAAATCAATAACAACCTATCTTAACCACATTAACACCAAATTAAGCATAAAATTAACTAAGATTAGATTGACTCACCTAAAATAATTAAATAAAATTTACTAATTTCTATACATTACTACAAGAATTACACTACTTTATTATCAAAATTAAGCCCAAATAACTTTATATTATAGAGTTATCAGAAACATATAGTTATGATTTAATTTTATGTGATATTCTTGTGTTAGCTTTATTTTAGAATGTGACTTCCAATAATTTGAGCACTATATTCTTTTACTTAGAATTTTTATGTGATTTAGAGAGAGTTTATGTTAATGAAAAAGTATAGTGAAGTCACGAATTCTAGAATTTGTTTGATTCTCTCTTAAAGTGAAATCTTAGATAACACTTAGGATAGAAAGTGATTAAGGGTACCTTTGGATCGTTTGAGCATTTTTGAGTTTACCTTATTATATTTATCCTTAGTCACCCTTTTTGAGCCTAATTTACCTTTTTTTTTGTAAATACATAATTGTATTAACCTTAACCTGCCTATTTAAATCCAACAATTTGAACCATTCTCCCTTTAAGTATTTTAATATTTTTAGGGAATGGTTTAAGCTTAAAGATAAATTAAGGGAAAAAGGTGAAAAAAAAAACTAAAACAAATAAAAAGCAAAAAAATAAAAGGCGATGGTTGTTAGAAAAATTATCGTTTATTTGTAATTGTCAAAAATAAGTTCGAAGGTGTATAAAAAAAAGAAAAGAAATAAAGTGTGTTGTACAAAGGAAAGTTTACTTCAAGTTTCGGGGTGCTATACAAAAAAAAATTTGAGCTCTTTATATGTCCTAGATTGATTAAGTGCTTAGGGTGAATTTGTGCCTAAATATATCCTTTATCATACCTTGACCCTAACTTTACATTATAAGCTTATAATGACCTATTGATCCTTGAATCAGTGTTATTCTACATTAGTGGAAAGAGAGATGAAAAACAAACTTATGGGATCCTGGTAATAACTTATGTTTAGATTTGGCATAACCTAATTCGAATTGCATGATATTCTTTGTAAAAGATTATAGACACACATAGGAAGTCCATTCGAAAAATAAATTTTCACTTGAATTGATGCATGACTTTAAAGATTAGCTATGTTTTACCTTTAGCCGGAATTGGGATAATTTCTAAGGGAAAAATTAGGAAATCATGATTTGGTAATTCTATCTCTTGTTCAAGTATTTTATGTTCAGTTTTCTTTATTTTCTTTTGCTCAAAGACTAGCAAAATCATAAGTTTAGGGGTGTGATAACTCTATTATATTGTGAAACCTTAACCTTCATAGACGCGTGACTCAAGGTGAAACTTATGTTTAAAGGTTTAATTTGAGCTAATGATGCTAGTTTTACGTTACTTATAATTATTTTATATCATTATAAGAGTAGGATCAAAAATAATTTTAATTGGTGAAGAAATGTGCATAATGAACAGTAGCCCTATTTGCATATATTTTGGTTTTTCAAGTATATCTCCCACTACAGAAGTTCAAATAACATGATGTTTGGACCATTAGAAATCTAAGAGGCAAGGCTACAACTTTGATGTTTACCACTTTTCCCAATTCTAGCAGGAAGGTGGTCAAAATCTTTGTCGAAATGAAAGGACTATGCTAGAAGAATAGAAAATTGGTAGAATGTTTGAGCACCGCGGTGCTGGAAATTGAGAGCCGCAGCCCTCACCGTAAATTCCACAAATAACAAGATTTTGGGGTTTTTGAAGCTAGGACTTTTGAGGGCTACTTAAGGGACCTCTTTTAGAGGATTTTGAACCTTTCCCTAGTGTCAAAAGAGTAAAAGATTGCACAAGAACAAGAGGAAGACAAGTGGCATTGCTAAGGGCATTATTGTAATTTCATGAACAATTGGATAAGCTTTAACAATAAATATCTTCATTCTCCAGCACCTTCCTCAGATTTCCATCACTTTATCTTCTTCTTCTTCCTCCCATCCCACATTTCTTCACCTTCCATGGGAGTACTCTTCAAGCTTCCATAACTCTCTCAAGTTAGCCTTCATTTTCATGCTTTTCTGCATTTTGTTTATAAAACCTCTTATGCTCTTTCACTCTTTCACCTTAAAACCCTTGAAATGTCTTAGGTCAATACTTTCTCTCACTACCTAGGGTTTTAGAGAAAGAAAGAAAGACCTTTTATAATAGTTTTGGAATTCTTAAGGAGATATTCAATTACAAATCTAGCAAGGTGAGCGTTGAAATTGAGTTGATATTTTAGTTGTTGAGAATGATTAATAGTTAGATTTATGAGTGTTTTGTAGTTGAGGTAGTTTATTCATATTGGTGTGATTATAATAGTGCAAATAAATAGCCACTTGATGGTAGTTGGAAGCTAGTTAGGAATAACTAGCGGAACATGATTTAGGAGATAGCTTTTAGAATTATGGTTTTGTGATTGTGATGCTAATGTGTGATAGGCTCCACTGAAACCCCACATCACCATTCGGGACATTAGTGGAAGTTGGAGCTGCTTTAAGAATCAACAAAGATAAGTGAGTGAACTTGCATTTCAAAACTGTTTTGGGATATGTCAATGTATTTGGACAAATATTTTGAATGATTTATCCAATTCTCTTAAAAAAAAAATGCATGGGAACAAGCCCTTATGAAATGTTTTTATGTTGTGAAATGGAAAGTGTGATGAATCCATGTGTTTCTGTATAATGTTGATATATATATATGTATAGTACATTGGTAGATAATATTGTGTAATGGATATAACCGTGTGTGTGCACGATGTGGGGGGATGCACATACTGATAATGACAGTGGTTAGGTAGGCGGATGATGATATTGCCCGTGTGCACGATGTGGGGGGATGTACACAACGACATTAGATGTGCATGATGTGGGGCAATGCACACGATGACTCTAGCTAGGTGCACAATGTGGGGGGATGCACATGAGTTGGGGAGGCGGTGGATGTATATATATACATATGTGTTTGCATATGTTCACATGTATTAATGTAATAAAGATTTTATGAATAACATGTGTGACTATAATATATGTGAAATCTTGCTTGCTGAACCTAGAGCATTTTTTTAGTGTTCCAAATTGATTTGCATTGCAGTGAATGGTTTATTTGGGATGAAAGGAAGTCTTTCTTGTTGCTCTGTTTCTCGTTGTAGCGAGAATGAAACTTTCTGTTCCGCTTATCATTTGGCTAGTTTTTGCCATATTTTTCACTTTTCCAATTTCATGTTGAATACGAATTCTCTATCGTCACATGATTGATCAACCAAGGGTTCAATTGAGGGTTTTGATAAGGACTTAAGCTAAAGTGCATCGTTTTCAAATAAGTGCATTATGATTTCAAACTTTTCCTTATTATATTGCTTGTTCCCTTCATATGTTCACTCATTGGGTTTATACTCATCGTTTTCAACTTCATGTTTTCAGATCAAGAGACAGCTGGTAACTAAGTCGAGGTGTCTCCGTATATTTGACCCTTGGTAAGTGTCTCGGCATTCAGTAGATGTACATTCGTCTGAGTCTCTCCACTGGAAATCGAGTCTTCCTTTTTATATGTATAAACAAACCTTATGTAAATTGTTAAGACATATATTTTAGACAATGTATGTATATTTGGATTGGTATGCCACTAAGAGTCGGAAATGGTTAGCATTATTTTGGTTCGAAATTACGAAATGTGACTTTAGTAACTTTGATGGAATAATGAGCAGGATAATATAGATAGGTTTGCTTGGGCTTAATGGACTACGTCCATTGAGTCCATGGGCCAGTCACGGCATGGAAATCGGGTCGTGACATATATAGAGTTATTTTGACATATTTTGGGGTATTAAGTAGTTAGATCTTTGAGATTTTAGATGCAAATTTTAGCATTTTAGGTGTTTTTCTAGTTTAAGTTTGATTACTTGTTAAGTGGTTAATTTAAGTTATTTTAGTTAAATTTTATGTTATTTTGTTTTAAATTACTTTAAGAGTAGTTATTGCTAACTTCTCTTGTTGCTGTTGCAGGACATTTGATGAAAAAGGCTCATTTGATGAAAATTAGTGCAAGTACGGTGATGGCTTCATTCGTAGATATTTTGGTATTTTGACCATATCTCTCTCTACAAAACTCCAAATAAGGTGATTCTTAGACCACTAGAATTATGAGAAAAAGGGATACAATGTTTATGTTTACAAATTTGCCCAGTTCTAATCAGATCATGATCAAAATATTTGTCTAATTTGAAGCACTCTAGTAGTATTCATGGACTGAACATGATGTGGTATTTGGAGCATATCTTTTAATCCAGAAGTCCAATTAACATTATTAATGCCATTGAAAAGCTAAGAGATAGGGCTACAATTTTTATGTTTACCACTTTTCCAGGTTTGGAACAGATCATGATGAAAATCACGTTCGAAGTTGATAAATTGCTGCAGCACTGAGAGAACAAGGTTGTAGCACTGGTGAAAAAAGGCTCACCATACCATTTTTTGGAGAGCTCAACGTCGCAGTGTTGGTCGATTTTCTAAAAATAAAAAAAAAGTTGATGGAATTTTGGAAATTAGGTTATTTGGATCCTATTTAAGGAACCATTTTCAGAGACTTTAAGGGGAGGCAACAAGCAACTATTCTAGAGATTTGAAGCCAAGAACAAAGCAAGAAAATAAGAGAATTGGAGGGAGAATCAAGATCACAAAGTTACAACTATTAGTTTTCTCTATTTACTTTGGCGTTTCTTTTATTTTTTTTGACTTGGATTCATGGCTAAATTTCTTTGGATGTTGTTTTTATTAGTTATTATGAGCTAAATTTATTTTTCTAGGATTGCAATTGAACTCACATGTAATCTAAATTTGTAATTTCTTTCTTTCTTATCTTTAATGGGATTTGAATTGTTTATTCCAGTTTGTTCTTAATGCTTGTAATTGCTTTATCACCAATTAAATTGATTTAGGAACCTAAATAAACTTGGGATAGGGAGTTTAATGTAGACTAAAATTGGGATAGCATATGATCATATTAATTCATTTGCGTATAGGATATGGATATGCCTATAGGCCTTATGTAGCTAGATTAGAGCCTGAATGTAATGAGTCTATTTTTATTTCAATTCACATAGGGATATAGTGTTTTGGTTAAAATAGATATTTTTATAAGATGAGTCGAGAGACCCTTATAAATAATTAAGGATTTTAGATTAGCAATTCAATCCATTGAAATAAGTTAAAAAAGAGAGTTAAGATTTAGATGAAGAGTAAGGGATATTGTAATCGTAGGCTTGTTTGATTTGATTTTTACTCGAGTTATTATTACTTTGATTTTTCTTTTTTGTTTAAATTTTGGATAATTAGTTCTAGTTAATCAATTAATTTTGGTTGTTTGGATAATATTAAATTGTTCTAATTTTAGTCTTTAGTAAAATTTTAGATCAATTCTCTATGTGATCGATACTCTGCTTACTTATATACTATCTATTCGATAGTATACTTGCGTAGTAGAATTTTAACTGACAATTCTCTTGCTTTCTTGCTTTGTTTTTTGCTCTTTTTCTTCAAAATAGTTGCTGGTCATCGTCCTCTAAGTTTTTCTTCAAAAAGACCTATCTATAGCCACTTAAAAAGCCTTAACTTTTAGAAATCATAAGTGCAAAAAATTAGGAATTTTTTCGAGCATCGTAGCTTTCATTTCTAGAGCCGTGGCTTTCAGTTCTCTGTGTTGACTTTTACTCTCTTGGTGTAGTATGTCCATTTCAAAAAGAATTGCAGCAATTTTTCGATTAGAACTGGGTGAAGTAGTAAATACCAAAGTTATATCCCTTTCTCCTAGCTTCCCAATGGTTCAAGAATCATATCATTTGGACTTCTGTAGCTCAAGTTAACCTTGAAATATTGTAGCATATACAAATAAAGCCATCACCATACTTGCACGGATTTTCATCAAATGAGCCTTTTTCATCAAATTTCCTACAAAAGCAAGAAGAGAAATCTGCAATAACTACTCTTAAAGTAATTTAAAACAAAAAAACAAAAAATTAAACTAAAATAACTTAAATCAAACTAATCAATATGTAATCTAACTTAACTATGAAAAACACCTAAATTACTCAAATTCAAACCTAAAATCTCAAAGACCTAACAACTTAAACCCCCAAAATGTGTCAAAATAACTATGCATAGTAGAGTTATCAATGCCACTCCCTCAATGCCTCAGCACCGAGCTTTTCATGTAGTCCTCTTCATGGCATCGTAGCAATTATACATCCAAGGCCGCGATGCCCAAGGTTTTGTCTTCTCCTTTCTACTCTATTGCATGCCTTCATCTTGTTACATAATTTCTTCTTCTTCCAAACTGAAATCGGTAGAATGGTAAACAAAAAAGTTGTAGCACTGTCTCTTAACTTTCTGATTGCTCAGAAATCACATCAATTGGACCTCTAGAATGAGAGTTATATTTAAAATACTAGAACATGTGCAAGAGAAACATGAATCTTTTATGGACTCTTCTTTATCAATGAAAGCCCTTTTCATTTGCACACCTACAAAAACAAGAAACTAATGAATAATAACTAAACTTAAAAGCAAATTATCATCAAACTAAAATAAAGTAAGTTAAATTAAATTAACCCAACATGATTCATTAAACAAAGACAAATAAATAAAAATACCTAATTCCTAAACTAAATCCCAAGTACTTAGACAATTTAATACTCAAAATGTGACGAAGTAACTCCATAACATAAAGTTATCACACCCCCAAACTTAAGATTTTTCTAGTCCTCAAACAAAATCATAAAAGAGAAACCAATCACAAATGATGAAAATACTTAAATGATAAAAACAAATAACTAAATATGAGTTGCATCAAGCTAATGACCTCTCATCATTTCCTCAAATGTATCTTAAAATCTCAACTAAAGGCAAAAAATATATATCATTAAATAAAACATCATCCAAAGAAAACTAGTCATTACTCCAATTCAAAAAAAAAATAGAAACACAAAAGTAGAAAAAGAAACTAATGATTGAAGCTTTTGATCTGGATTCTCTTTCAAATTCTCTTGCTTTCTTTCCTTGTTTTTTGCTCCTTTTCTCCAAAATAGTGTCCTGTCGTCGTCCTCTAAGTTTTTGTCCAAAAAGACCTATCTATAGCCACTTAAAAAGCCCTAACTTTTAAAAATCATAAGTGCAAAAAATCAATGTTTTCTTCGAGCGTCGTAGCTTTCACTTCTCTATGTTGACTTCTACTCTCTTGGTGTAGTATGTCCATTTCAACAAGAATTTCAGCCATCTTCTGATTAGAACTGGGTAAAGTAGTAAACATCAAAGTTATAGCCCTTTCTCTTAGCTTCCCAATGGTTTAAGAATCACATCATTTGAACTTCTGTAACTCAAGTTATCCTTGAAATACTACAGAATATACAAATGAAGCCATCACCATCCTTGCACTGATTTTCATCAAATGAGCCTTTTTCATCAAATTTCCTACAAAAGCAATAAGAGAGATATGCAATAACTACTCTTAAAGTAATTTAAAACAAAATAACAAAAAATTAAACTAAAATAACTTAAATCAAGCTAATCAACATGTAATCTAACTTAACTATGAACAACACCTAAATTACTCAAATTCAAACCTAAAATCTCGAAGACCTAGCAAGTTAAACCCCCAAAATGTGTTAAAATAACTATGCATAGTAGAGTTATCAATGCCACTCCCTCAATGCCTTAGCATCGAGCTTTTCGTGTAGTGTTTTTCATGGCATCGCAGCACTTATACATCCAAGTCTGCGAGGCCCAAGGTTTTGTCTTCTCCTCTCTACTCTACTGCATGCCTTCATCTTGGTGCATAATTTCTTCTTCTTCCAAGCTGAAATCAGTAAAATAGGAAACATAAAAGTTGTAGCACTATCTCTTAACATTCCAATGGCTTAAAAATCACATCAATTGGACCTCTAGAATGAGAGTTATACTTGAAATACTAGAACATATCTAGGAAAAGCATGAACCTTTTATGCACTCTTCTTTATCAAGTAAAGCTCTTTTCATTTGCACACCTACAAAATCAAGAAACTAATCAGTAATAACTAAACTTAAAAGCAAATTATCATCAAACTAAAATAAAGCAAGTTAAATTAAATGAACCTAATATGATTTACTAAACTAAGATAAATAAATAAAAATACCTAATTCCTAAATTGAATCCCAAGAGCTTAGCAAATATAACACTCAAAATGTGACAAAGTAACTCTATAACATAAAGTTAACACACCCCCAAACTTAAGATTTTTCTAGTCCTCAAGAAAAATCATAAAAGAAACTTTAAATAAAAGAGAAATCAATCATAAATAATGAAAATACTTAAATGATAAAAACAAATAACTAAAGATGAGTTGCATCAAGCCAATGACCTCTCATAATTTCCTTAAATGTATCTTAAAATTTCAACTCAAGGTAAAACATAGATATCATTCAAGTACATGATTCAATTCAAATGCAAGGTCTTTCTCGAATGGATTTCGTGTATGTGGGCAATCTTTTACAAAGAATATCATGCAATCCAGATAAGTTTATGCTCATGCAAAATTTGAATTAGTACAAGAATCCCATAGGTATGCTTCTCATCTCTCTCTCCACTAATGTAGACTAATGCTAAGTTAAGGATCTTTAGGACTTTATCAAGGTTGTAATGAAAGACTAGGGTCACAATAGGATAAAGAATATTTATAAGGCTCAAATCATCATAGGCACATAATCATTTTAGGATCCTTTGTAAAGCTCAAATTTTACTCTCCTAGTAACACCCTTCTTCTTTACTGAAGCACAAGGTGAACTACGTGGTATGCTTAAGTTAAATAGATTGAATTTACCTTATGTTCGATTTAGATAGTTGTAAAGGAGTAGTACTCCTTATTTATTTTTCTTATTATTTTAATTCCTTATTTCTTTGTAATAATGGGCGATCTCTATTTTACTGTAGCATCACTAGTTATGCACGTAAATTAGATTGCCCTACTTTTAGTGTTTTTTCAATTCTATCATATGCTCATGTAATTCTAGAGGTAAGGTTTCGGTTCCCCTCTCCTTTGTACTTAACTTTTCGATTATTAATAAAATAATTACAAGATAGCTGGGCCTTTCAAGAACTTCTAGCATAAAAAAAAAGTAACACCATTTTTTTTTATTCTAAACTTTTTTCTTTCTGTTATGGATAGTGGGGTGAATACAAAGAATATTTGAACTTCTTCAACTTTACCTTCTACCTTATTCAACATATAGCTCAATACACATCCTAAAATGATTAACATTTTGGAGTGGAGGATGCAAAATTGGAAATTTATTTTGACAAAGAAAAGGTAATATTAGGTTTAAAGGGGTATACTAGGGATAAAAATATATAAAGGTAGGCTCAAAAAGCTCAAACAGTCTAAAGATGGCCTAATTCATTTCCTCAATTGAGTATTGCCTAAGATTTTACCTTGAGAAAGAATCAAACAAATTCTAGAATTCATGACATAATTCGAAAATCTACATAAACATAATCCGTCTCTAAATATGCACAATAATGCTAAGCAAAAGACAATGTGCTCAATAAATGGAAATCACATCCTAACAATGATACTTAACATAAGAATTTAGCACAAACCAAATAATATCCATATATACCAAAAGCTAAAGATAACAAGATAACCAAGTTCTCATCATTGGATAGGAAAATCATTAGAAAATTGGCAAAACCAACTCTAACTTAAAATTTTTGAAACAAAACATAAAGAAGGAATATGATAAGCTTAAAGCCTAAAAACATACATGCAAATAAATAAATTAAAGCATAACTCAAAAGAAATAAAACTTCAGCTCATAAAAAAAAAAAATTCAAACTCCCCACCAAACTTAAATTCAACATTGTCCTTAATGTTAAAAATAAATAAAGAAAAGGTAGAAGAATACTCCCTTAGTAGAACTGTAAGGAGACCCTACTCCTCTTCCTCATCTTCCCCATTATTGCCCAAGCTGAAGGGAGGATAAGGCAAAGTACGAAAGTTAACCATATCCATCCCCAAGTAGTTACCACAAGCGCAGAACATTTGCTCCATTGCTCAATTGCACTCCACTTGATATGACATTTGCTGTGAATTTTGGAGCTTGAGAGATTTTGGATCCAATAATTCTTCACTCTTGTCTCAGTGGACACCAACTTTCCTATATAAAGTAGCTATCAAATAAAGGAACCATAAACCAGCTAGTTTTGTACAGGCCAATGTTGATGGGTTTACTAGTAACAAAAGTATAAATAAGGACTGTTTTCTCTCATTTAACATCGTTGATGTGTGTAGATGGAAATATATTCACTACTATAAAGTATAGCCATACCTTTATATCCCTCTTCATTGCACTGGCTTTGAAGGATATGGGCTCACCCTTCAACAGGATTCATTGTGCACCATCCTCACAAAGCACTAAGATAATTTTGTTCAAATCTTGATGATTGCCTAAATATTGCCCATAACCATCATTCTCAATATCAAGAGCCCAATAAAAAGCATTGATGGCATGGCTATGAAAGCATACTTGTTTACTTCAAACAAAAGCCAGACCATCATTATGTTCAAAAGCATTAGTGTAGAAGCCTCTTACCATTAAGATGACGATGACCTCCGATTGGGCAGTGATTTTCTATCATTGCCTTTCTTCAATATGGGCTCAAATTCCAAGGTGACAAATTAGAGCAATATCGAAACCTTTTTCCTTAATTGGAACTTTGTTGATGAGGGAACTATTATGTCTTACGATAACATTTGTAGACACAAATTTAGTTCGATCAAATGAGCTACTCGAACTAGTTCTTGCTATCTTTGGTGATGTTATCAACTTTTTTGCAATAAATCTTAAGAAACAACTAAAGCAAAGTAAAACCCAAACAAAGCAAAAATCTATAGCAATTATTTAATACCTAAAATCTCCAAATCACATAATCACAACTATGAATTTCTCCAACTCTCAATCCTTTAACCAAATTGCAAGAATAATATCTCTCAAATATTTTAATAATCAAGACAAGTAATCACCCAACAATTCAAGCTACGATTCAATCTAAAATCAAGCCACACAAATCAAAATTCTCAACTTTTTCAGGAAACCTAATAATATCTAAGCACAATCAACTCAAAGATCATGTACTTCCATAAAAAACTATTAACAAATTATTATAATCATCAATAAACCACAAATTCCTCAAAATTGCATAAAATCTTCCAATAGAGAGAGAAACAGATAACTTACTTGAAAAACTTTGCTGCAACTTGTTTGTTGATGGTTTGGTGGAGTTTGAATGGGTTTTGTTATGTGTTTGAAGGTAAGAAATTGAAGAAATTGGAGTGATTATGTGAGAGTTTTAGAGAGAAAAAGTGTTTTAGGTGAAAGAGGAGAGTTTTTGGATGCTTAAGTTTTAAATTTGAAGAGAAAAGGTGTTTAAATAGAGAAGGGGTTTTGGGGCTAGTTAGGCATCTCGTCATTAAGGTTTGGGCGCCACGCCACTAAGCAATTTGTCTTGTGGCTATTTTTCCACACTTTAGCATCACAACACTACCTAATAGGTACCATGTCAGTCACCTTTCTGGTTTTAGGGGACTTTCGCATCGAACTTCAATGCTGCGGCGTTGGCTTTTTTTTTAATATTTGTAAATAAAAAAATTTATTAACAAATTGACTAAGAAAGTTTAAGAGATTGGGTTGCCTCCTAAGAAGCGCTTGATATATAGTCGTTAGCTTGACTTTCTCCAGCTCATTTGGTGTTAAAAAGAGTGATTGAGGGTTTTGACAATTAATGTTGCCTCCCTAATAGTGTTTGAGGCGTTGCCCATTTACCTTGAATTTATTGTTTGAGGTTTTGTTAGCAACTTCCATTACTCCATGAGGGAACATTTTCATGACAATGAAAGATCCCAACCACCTAGACTTGAGTTTACTTAGAAATAATTTCAAACGAGAGTTATAAAGTAATACATTCTAGCTTGGTTCAAAATGGTGCTTGATGATCTTCTTGTCATGCCATCTCTTAGTCTTTTCTTTGTAAATTTTGGCATTCTCATAAGCTTGAAAGTAGAACTCATCCACCCCATTGAGTTGCAACAGACGTTTTTCTTTAGTTGCTTAGAGATCAAAGTTTAATTTCTTGATGGCCCAATATGGTTTATGCTCAAGTTCAATAAGAAGATGGCAAGCTTTGTCGAAAACCAATTTAAATGGAGACATCCCAATCAGAGTTTTGTAGGCAATCTTATAACCCACAATGCATCATCCAACCTCTTGGACCAATCTTTTTCGATGGACATACAGTTTTCTCCAAAATTCTCTTAATTTCTCTATTTAAGACTTCAGCTTGGCCACTATTCTATGGATGGTATGTTGTGGCAATTTTATGTCTAACTCCGTATTTAGCAAGTAGTGTCTCAAAATACTTGTCGCAAAAGTGAGAACCTTCATCACTGATAATAGCTCTAAAGGGACCAAATTGAGTGGAGATATTCTTTTTCAAGAAGTTCAACACCACCTTAAAGTTATTAGTTAGGAAAGTAGCAGCTTCAACCTATTTAGACAAGTAATCAATAGCAACAAAGATATACAGATTATTGTATGAAGGTATAAACAAACCCATGAAGTTAATTCCCTAAACATAAAAAATCTCCACCATGAGGATGTTATTGAAAGGCATCTCATGTCTTTGTGAGATGTTGCCAACTCTTTGACATCTATCACACTTTTCAACAAAATAATGAGCATCTTTAAATAGTGTAGGCCAATAAAAACCTAATTGAAGAACCTTTGTAGCAGTTCTTTGACCTTCATAATGTCTTCCATACTTTGAAGAGTGACAATGGTGAAGTATATTTTCAACTTCATCCTCTAGAACATACCTTTTAAGAATTTGATCCCCATATTGCTTAAACAGGAAAAGCTCATCCCAAACATAATATTTGACGTCATAAAAGAATTTCTTCTTCTACTGATAGTTCAAATTGGTGGTCGGGGGGGGGGGGGGAGATTACTTACAATGTAGTCCACAAAATTACTATACTAAGGGAATCTTTTCTACTTGTTCACATGAAACAACTGCTCATCTAGAAAATTCTCATTAATCACAGTTGAATTACCAACTTATGTCCCAGTCTCCAATTTTGATAGATGGTTTGCCATTTGATTTTCTATACCTTTTCTATCTCAATTTCTAAGTCAAATTCTTGTAGCCATGATGCCAAAAACTTGTTGATTGGAAAGCATATGATCATATTTATTTTCTTGGATAAATAAATTGATTTATGTATAAGATAGGAATATACCTATATGCCATATGCAACTAGGAATTAAAGTGTGAACTTAATGAGTTTATTTTAATTTCAATGTATATAAGAATATAGTGTTTTGATTAATATAGATATTTTTATAAGAGTTTCAAGAAAACCTTATAAATAATTGAGGATTTTAAGTTAGCAATCAAATCCATTGAACTAAGTTAAGAGAGAGAGGTAAGGTTTAGATGAAGTGTGAGGGATATTATAATCCTAGGTTTGTTTGAATTGATTTTTCTCCAATTATATTATTGCTTTGATTTTTTCAGCTAGATTCTTGTTAATTAGATTTTGTTAATTTTTAATATAATTAGTTATTCAATTTTGATTATTTGGATAAGACTAAGTTGATCGATACTCTACTTGCCATTACATTATTTGTTCTATACATATACTTGCATGGGTAGAAAATTAGACAACAATAAGTTAACAAAAGTAAGCATTAACTATAGAATTTATTTTTAAAACACATAATAAAAACATATCATTTAACTATAATGAGAACATATAAAAACATCTTTATAATGAAGTTATATTAAAACATACCGTTTGCTTTACCCTAGTTTAAAAATGACAAAATTGATTGATCTAAATATACTTTGGAAATGCTTAAAAAGTGTTTTTAAACTTGAAGAAAATCCTTAAGAGTTTTGAATTCAATTATGCAAAGAAATATCTTTTAGACAAACTTAAACTCTAAATTACCAGCCTTAAGTATCGACCTTTCATAAGCAAAGAATCGATTCTCAACTATATAGAAAGCAAAATATATTTTCTTCTTACAGGAAGAATCGATTCTCAGAAAAGAAAAAGTCGATTCTAGAAAGTTCAGAAGTTACTAGAAAAAAGAAAAACCAACAACTTAAAAAAGAGGAATCAATTCTCGAGAAATAAAGAGCAAAATTATGAAGTTCAAGCATGAAAGTATTGATTCTCCATGAAGTAGATATCAATTCCAACCATAGGATGAGTCAACAAGCACATGTCTAAAAGGAAGAATCGCTTCTTAGGAAGTAAATGCTGATTCCTGAAGCTTTAAAGAGAAAAATCACAAACTTGGAGAAGAAAAAAGAAATGGGGTGAATGTATAAGAATGGAGCATCAAAAACTATCTTCAAATATTAAAATTTGGCACTTGACTACAGAGAAGAATTGACACCTGGTGAAGAAAAAGTTGATTCTCAAGAAAACTAGAAAGGTGCAACCTTTAAATCAAGTTAAGAAGAATGGACAACTTGAAAGTGAAAAATTGATTCTCAAGAAACAGAGAGTTCCAAACTTTAAAGTGACATAGAAGAATCAACACCTTAGACACAAAAAAATTAATTCTATCAAGCATCAGACTAAAGCATATATTGATTCTTAGAAGAAAAGAATCGATTATTGAAGTACCACAAACTTGATCCAACTAGCCGAAATGTTCAGAAAACCATTTCAAATTTACCCAGTGTAAATCCTTTCAAGGCCTATAAATTCCTCTTGGAAATGCATCAAAAAATATAAAAACTAAGAAAAGAGAAAGAAAGGAGTAAGAAAAGAGCAATAAGAAAGCAACAAGAGAAAGAGTAGAAAACAAAGAAAGAGCAAAAAGCAAGAATAACTAAAAAATCCGTTCTTTTCATTTGAAAAAGAGCAAATATCACAGTAAGATCATTCCTTTCTTTACCTTCATAATCCTTTGAGCTGAAACATTTATTTATCAATCTTTACCACTTAGAAATCTCTCATTTTTTTGCACTTAAATTGCTTACTAGACTTGTTAGAGGTCTTAAGCTTCATATACTTTATAGAATCCATTGTTGTTGGCTATACCTCCACGTAAAAGGTAGTACTAAAGGTTATACCTCCTTTTGAAAAGGTAAAGTTTGGTTATACCTCCATTGAAAAGGTACAGAGGTTGTGCTTGATCCTTAAAAGGCATTTGGTTGTAAAGGTTATGCTTGATCCTAAAAAGGCAGTGACTTTTGTAGAAGTTATACTTGATCCTCAAAAGAAAATGACTTTTGCAGAGGTTATGCTTCATCCTTGAAAGGCAGTCGCTTGTAAAATTTGTGCTTGAACCTATGTTAAAAATGCAATTAATAGTGGGTTCAAACTCTTTATGCTATCAAGGAAGAAAATGTAGGCATCAAAGGCCAAACCTCTATAAAAACTTGGCTGAGCACTCTTTACTTTTCGCATTTCCTTTACATAGCTCATACTCTATTTTTATAACTTAATTTTTTAAATATTCATACTACTTTTTTCTCTTTAAAAAAAAGGATTTTTACTTCATAACCAATTCACCGTCATTCTTGGTTATTTTACTTTAAGTTTATTTATCTAACAATTGGTATCATAGTAAGTTCTCAAGTTTACAGGTCTAATAGCCTTTGAAATATCCTAATAAAAGCTTAAAGAATTAGAGATGGCATCTTGTAGCTATTTGAGTGAAAGATAGTCCATGATGAACCACATTTGTTCACAAGAGAATATTATCCACTGTAAAGGATAAGGTTTGAAAATTTTTTTCAGTCTATAGATTTAGATCTATGGGATGTCATTTTGGAAGGACCTTATCATATTCTTTGTTAATTTGTGGATAATGAAAAAGTTGTAATAGCTTTTACAAAAGCTAATTGGTATGAAAAAAAATAGAAAATTCATTCAGCTTAACCGCAAATCTGTAACAGCTCTCTTATGTGCATTTAGTGAGAGTGAGTTTAATAGAGTAGCAATGTGTACTTCAGCAAAGAGATATGGGATACACTTTAAAATTGCTATGAAGGCACAAGTCAAGTAAAAGAGTCAAATATTAGTATTTGACTCTTGATTATGAGCTATTCAAGATGAAAAAAGAAAAGTCCATAAAGGAAATGCATAAAATATTTACTAAGATTATAGGAGGATTAAAAGCCTTAAGGAAAGAGTTTCCAAATGCACAACAAGTGAAGAAAATCTTGCACTACTTGCCAAAGTCATGGAGACATAAAGTTACTACGATAAAAATGTTAGCTCCATTAGTTTTTGATGATAATAAAACATTCTCATTTATTTGTATCTAATATCTTTACTTGAGTGTGCAAGAAAATCAATATATGAAACTAATTATTTAACTCTTCAAAGAGTATATCAAAAGAAAAAGAGGGATAAAAATAACAAGATGTAACTGTCTAACAAGGAGGAAGCTTATTGGTGAAACAAGGAAGAATGTTGGTTGACCAAGTTTCAAATTAGAGGAATGGCGGGCTAAAGAGTTTGAGAAATAGAACTTAGTCAACCAAGTCAGTCGACTAACTACTTTCTGCCAGAATCTACAACCTGAAACAGAACCAACATAGTCGACCAAGTCAGTCGACTAAGAGCTCTCTGTCTGCAATTTGAGAAAAAGCACTACAAGACAGATTAATGGCTAAAACTCATCCTCAACTGTTTCCAACGGACATAAAACTGCCAAACTGCCATCATAGTTGCTTCTCCAAGTATAAAAGGGTCTTCCAATAATTAGAACCAATTTTTTAGATGCCTTGAACGAGATTTGAGCTATAGAGAGTTGAAAAACCAGAAAATCTTCACTGCACTTGTCTGCACTTAAATGTGTACTCTTTGCATTTGTATTTTGCACTCAATCTTGTACCAATCAGATCAACCAGTGATCATAGGTACTTTCTTTTGCTACTCTTCTTGTATTCTTAGAGTGAGGAAGTCACTCTAAGGGGTTATTCAAGCTTGGGATAGGTCGATTGTTGTAGTTTATGATTGTGCCTTGGAAAACCAGTTTAGGGTTTAGTTAAGCCCGTGAAAAACTAGTGTAAAACGTTTTGGCTGAGCCTTGAAAAGGCATTATAAAGCTTGGTGAAAGCTTGTGAATTTCACCGAATCTTAGTGGATTTGTTGGGAAAATCCTTGGTTGAATAATCAAGGTAGTGGATGTAGGTCTTGGATCGAACCACTCTAAATTGTTGTGCATCTTGTACTCTGTTTTTATTTTCTTAAGTTTTGGAAATTTGTTTCCAATATTGTTAAGAGCCAAATTGTACTATTCACCCCCCTCTAGCACATATTATCGGGACCAACAAGTGGTATCATAGCTATTTCCCTGTTATTAAGGCTTAACATCCTTAGGGAGGATCCAAATGGCTCTCCAAAAATCAGTAGTGGCTTAGGGACAATCAATAAACAGACCACCTCTATTTGATGGCTCTAATTACCCTTATTAGAGCACTAGAATGTCAATTTACATTAGTGCTATAGACTATGAAATGTGGGACATCATAATTAATGGACCCTTTATGCTCTCAACCATGAATGTGGTGACAAATGAGTTGATGCCCAAGCCAAGGTCTGAATGGACCTTGGCTGAAACTAAGAAAGTTCAAATAAACTTTAAAGCCATCAACACATTGCATTGTGCATTAACCGCCACTGAGTTTAATAAAGTCTCAAGCTGTACAATAGCTAAAAAACTTAAAATAATCCATGAAGGGACTTATCAAGTAAAGGAATCCAAAATTGCTCTCTTAACACATAGTTATGAAATGTTCAAAATAGAGCCTGGTGAAGACATCACCAGCATGTTTGATAGGTTTACAAACATCACAAATAAATTGAGTCAGCTAGGCAAGCTTATCCCTGAATATGAATTAGTAAAGAGATTGCTTAGAAGCCTACCAAAATCTTCGAAGCCGAAAGTGACTGCCATTAGAGAGGCTAAAGATCTGAACATCATCACACTTGATGAGATTTATGGTTCTCTTCTTACTCATGAGCTGGAGCTTAAGGAAGAAGAAGAAAAAGACAAAAAGGAACCAAAGGAAAAGAAAAAGAGTATTACACTTAAAGCTAGCATTCTTGAAGAAGAGTTGGAAGAGCTTTCCTGTGATGATGATGAAGAATTAGTTCTGGTTGAAAGAAAATTCAGAAAGCTAATGAGTAGAAGAAACCGAAGGCTAGTTAGAAGAGGTTTCAGAGAAGACCAAGGTGCCTCATGGAAAAACAGAAACAAAATTGACTCCAACAAAAAAGAGGAGCTCATCTGCTACGAGTGTAAGAAACCTTGTCATGACCCAAATTCTGGGTCATGACCAGCACATAGGCCCAATGGACGTAGTCCACTAAGCCCAAGCAAGCCTATTAATCTGACATGTTCATCATTCCATCATAAACTACTAAGTCATATTTCATAACTTAGAATCAAAATGATATTGAACATTGCCATCTCATACTGGCATACCAAACAAGTGTATATACATTGTCTACAACATGTATCTTAATAATTTACATTAAGCTTGTCTATACACAACAAAAGAATACTCGACTTTCAACGGAGAGACTCTGATGAATGTACAACTACTGAATGCCGAGACACCTACCAAGGGTCGAATATATGAAGACACTTCGACCTAATTACCAGCTGCCTCGTGATCTAAAAACATGAAGTTGAAAACGGTGAGTATAAACCCAGTGAGTAAACAAGAAGGGAACAAGCATACCATAAGGAATGTTTATCGAAATCATGATGCACTCATTTTCTCAAAACAATGCAATTTTTTCTAATTCTTAGTAGAACGTAAACCCCTCATGAGTAAATCACTTAAAAGATCCATACTCAACTATGGTACCAAAGAATCGAAAAATATAGCAAAACCCACAAGTTAGCCAAAATGGACAGAAAGTTTCTCGTTGCAATGAACTTCATTCTTGTTACAACGAGAACCAGGTCTGGTGAAGACCCTCAAGCTGGAGAGTTTCTCGCTACAGTGAGAGTCAGAACATCAAGGAAAGGGTCTCATTTTTCTTTAAAACAAGCCATCCTGCTAAAATAACAATAGTAACATGTAACACATGTAAACTCCCAAATTTCAACAAATCAAATGCTCACATATTTGCATTTACAACCATATACCATATATGTATATATATATATATATATCAATCATGATGTACACCTTCCCATCATCATCATCTCATATGCAACAACTTATGTGTACTCCCACTCGCACATAGCCGGGTCAACAACGGCTTATGTGCACTCCCACTCGCACATAGCCGGGTCAGTAACGGCTTATGTGCACTCCCACTCGCACATAGCCGAGTCAGCAACGACTTATGTGCACTCCTACTCGCACATAGCTGGGTCCACATCAACATGCAAAGAAGCATCCAATGCATATCATGCATTTTATCATACTGTGATAGCACATAAACCATTGTATAGCACATTTTCACAATATAAAATCATTTTACTAAAAGCTTGTTCCCAAGGTATATTTTCTAAGACAAGTTGGATAGAATCTTTCATATTCCCCAAAACAAGTTTGAAATGCAAGTCCACTCACCAACATTCGTTGAGCCTTTAACCGACTCTTAATTCCCCTAATGATCCAATTAGGGTGATGGGGCTTCGTTAGCACCTACCATCTAATTAACATTTCCATAATGTCAATTTACATACTATAAACCCTAAAAGTTGTGTTTTAGCTAGCTTTCAATTGCCATTTAAATGGCCATCATTTTCACTTTCCTATCAGTCCAAAGTGAATTAACAATCTCAACTACAAAATATTCACAAATCAAATCTCTAGTTTACTACCCACCTTGATAGCTTTGTAACTTTGAACTTCTTTCCAATAGCTCTCATGCTATTAATAAAGCTTCCTCTTGCTTTCCCTAAAACACCTAACTAGTGAGAGATTATGGAAACAAGATTGTCATCATTTTCAAGGGTTTTTAAGTGAGAGAGTGGAAGAATACAAGGGTTCTAGTAAAAAGGGCACCAAGGTATGAAAATTAGAACTAGAAAGAGAAAGTTATGAAAGCTTCACATCAAGCTTCCATGGAGGAATTGAAGAAACGTGAGAGGGAAGAGAACAAGAAGAAGAAGTTGCTAGAAGGAGAGGATATTTATGGCCCAAGCTTATCCACTCCTTGGAAATTACTAAAATGCCCCTCCACAAATTAGCTTAATCCTTGAAATCCCACACTTTTTCTTCAATTTTCCCACCTAGGGTTTGTGTTCTTTCCTTTCCTCTTTACTTCATGCTTTGGCCAGCCATATGGGTGAGACTAAGAGAGTTTTAAATAGATTTTACAAGAAAATTCTAGAATAATCCAAGCTTGACACATGGCATGTTTCCATTGGTCCATGTGTAATACTTATCCATTAAGAAATCTCTCTCCACTACATAAAATGTTTCAATTATCCACAATGTAAAATGTTAATGGCTGAAATCCATGGGCATGACAAGTGTCAAGTGGTGTAAAATTCTAAAAATTCCCATTTTATCCTCGGGTGACAAAATTACCATTTTGCCCCTAAAACATGAAAATCAACAAAATTTTTATTTCCTTGTCATTTCACCCATATTTTCATCATTCATTTATGCTTTATGCCTACTTAAGCCATAATATTGTTTAAAACTTACTTTTATGGGCTTATTGAGAAAATGACGAAATTACCCCTGATTAGGGATATTACGTATAATTTTATCTACGAGTCTATAAAGGTCAAGGTCTCACAAACCTAGTCACTTCAAGTCTGACTGCCCATTGTTGAAAGATGAAACTTCAAAGAAAAATAAGAAATCCAAGAAAGCAATGGTGGCTGCTGCGTGGTCGGACAGTGGCACTTCAAGCTCTGAAGCTGAAGATGAAAAATCTGAGGAAAGAGCCAATATTTGTTTGATGGCACAAGATGATGAAATAGAGGTATTTTCATCCCCTTATAATAATTCTTTTGATGACTTACAAGATGAGTATGAATGCCTTTACGATGAATTTGAAAAGTTTTTTTCAAAATACAAATCATTAAAGAAAAAGGCTGCATTACTTGAAAATGATTTGGAACAAATCAAACAAGAGTTTACTTCTATTTTTGAGCAAAGAAATATTTTGCAAGTTAAGTTAAAACACTCAAAAATAGACTTTGAGGTTTTAAAACAAGAGCTGGAAAACAAGTCTGAAGCTTTGCAAATAACTCTTGATGAAAACACAACTCTTAAAAGTTTAAAAAATGAATTTCCAAAAAGAGATGTGTACAAAAAGAAAAATTCTGCTAATGCATCACTAAGATGCTACATTTGTAGTAAAATTGGTCATTTATCATATGACTGTTTTAAGAAAAGAAAAGTGCAAAAAATTAAGAAAATTCTGGTTCCTAAGGGATCCTTTGTTGCAATTAACACTTAAGGACCCATCAAAGTATGGGTACCTATAAAGAAAAATTAAAATTCTGTTTTGTAGGTTGAGCTGGACTTAAAGGAGACATGTTTAAGAGCTCAACTCAAGAAGAAAAAGCCTTGGTAAATAGACAGTGGCTGTTCACGGCACATGACAGGACATGAAATGCTATTTGCTCAGCTGGATAAGAGAAAGAAAGGAACCGTATCCTTTGAAGATGATTCTAAAGGCAGAATCCATGGTATAGGTATGGTTGGTAAGAATTCCCAAACTCAAATTAGTCATGTGTTGTTGGTTAAAGGCTTAAAGCATAATTTACTAGGTATTAGTCAATTATATGATAAAGGATTTAAAGTATGCTTTGATTCAACTAAGTGTGAAGTGATAGATATGAGTGCAAATAAAATCTCATTTATAGGAAACAAATTGAAAAATATGTATGTAGTTTTTCTTGAAGATCTTGAAGTAAATAGTGAAGTATGTCTTGTTGGAAATGCGGAAAATGATAGTTGGTTGTGGCATAGGAGATTAGGACATGTGAGTATGCATACTATGTCAAAATTAATTAAGAAAAATCTTGTTGTTGGACTGCCGGAGTTAAAATTTGAAAATTATAAGATATGTGATGCTTGCCAACTAGGAAAACAAGTTAGAACATCCTTTAAGACTAAAAAGATAGTGTCAACATCTAGACTTCTTGAATTGTTACACATTGATCTATTTGGTCCAATAAGCACAACTAGCTTAGGAGGAAAATCTTATGGCTTTGTAATAGTGATGACTATTCTAGATATACTTGGGTGTATTTTCTTGCTCATAAGAATGATACTTTGCAAGCATTCTTAAGTCATTGTAAGAAAGTAGAAAATGAAAAAGGACTAGCCATAGTTAGCATAAGGAGTGATCATGGAGGAGAATTTGAAAATGATGAGTTTGAAAAATTTTGCAATAAAAAGGGGTTGGATCACAATTTTTCTACACCTATAACACCTAAGAAAAATGGAGTTGTAGAGAGGAAAAACTGAACCTTAAAAGAAATGGCTAGGACTATGCTATGTGAGAACAACCTACCTAAATATCTTTGGGCTGAGGCAGTAAATACAGTAGCTTATATTCTTAATAGAGTCTTAATAAGACCCTTAATTTTAAAGACTCCATATGAACTTTATAAAGGTAGGAAACCAAATATTTCTCACCTTAGGAGTTTTGGTTGTAAGTGCTTTGTAATGAATAATGGAAAACAACCCCTAGGGGAGTTTGATGCAAAGAGTGATGAAGCAATATTTTTAGGATATGCATTAAACTTAAAGGCCTATAGGATTTTTAACAAAAGCACCTTAACCATTGAAGAATCAATCCTTGTAGGTTTTAATGAGTCAAATGCTTTACAAAAAGAATTTCATGATGATGATGATGATGTAGAAATCTTAGAAAAACAAATGAAGGAAATGAGATTAGAGAACAACAAAAATAATGAAGAAAGCTCACCTAGAAGAGAAAATGAAACTCCACCTCTAGAAAATCTGCAAAGAGTAGAAAATCAGCATGATAATCTACCAAGGAGTTGGAGATTTGTAAGAGATCACCCACAAGTCTAAATAATAGGTGACATTTTATAAGGACTTAAAACTAGGAAAGCAACTAGAGAAACTTGTGAGTTTTCAACTTTTATATCTCAAATTGAACCTAAAAACTTTGAAAAAGCTAAAAAAGAGGAAAGTTGGATAATGGCCATGCAAGAAGAACTTGATCAGTTCACAAGGAATCGTGTAAGGTCATTGGTACCTAGACCTTCAAATCACCCTATTGTTGGTACAAAATGGGTATTTAGAAATAAGGTAGATGAGTAAGGAAATATAGTTAGAAATAAAGCAAGGCTGGTAGCAAAAGGATACAACCAAGAGGAAGGAATAAATTATGATAAAACCTTTGCTCCCATTGCTAGGATTGAAGCCATAAGGTTGTTGCTAGCTTTTGCATGTTTCATGAATTTTAAACTGTTCCAAATGGATGTAAAAAGTGCATTCTTAAATGGGTTAGTTCAAAAGGAAGTATATGTAGAACAACCACCTGGTTTTGAAGACTTTGAAAAATCTGATCATGTTTTCAAACTTCATAAAGCCTTGTATGGATTGAAACAAGCTCCTAGAGCTTGGTATGAGAGGCTTTCAAAATTTCTAGTTGAAAAAAGGTATGATAGAGGTAACATCGATACTACATTATTCATTAAGAGATATCTAAATGATTTGATTATTGTGCAAATATATGTGGATGACATTGTATTTGGTGCAACTAATGAGGCTTTATGTAAGAACTTTGCTAAGGAAATGCAAGGTGAATTTGAGATGAACATGATGGGAGAGTTGCAGTACTTCCTTAGTCTTCAAATTAAACAAAGTGAGGAAAGAATCTTCATCAACCATGGAAGATACACTTAAGATATGCTCAAGAAATTCGATATGCTAAAGCTGAAATCAATTTCCACACCAATGAGTCCATCCACCAAACTCGACTTAGATGAAAATGGCAAGGATGTAGATCAAAAGCTCTATAGAGGTACGATCGGCTCTCTTCTCTACTTAATAGCAAGTAGACCAGATATTTAGTTCAATATGTGCTCGTGTGCTAGATTTCAGTCACAGCCTAAAGAATCACACTTGACAGTTGTTAAGAGAATTTTTAGATACCTCATGGACACTCAAGGACTAGAAATATGGTACTCTAGAGACTCAACTCTTAGCTTAGTTAGATATTCAGATGTTGACTTTGCTGGCAGCATAACTGCCAGGAAAAGCACTAGTGGAACATGTCAATTTTTAGAAAGCATGCTTGTGTCTTAGTCCAGCAAGAAGCAAAATTTAGTAGCTTTGTCAACACCCAAAGTAGAGTATGTATCACTAAGTAGCTATTGTGCACAAATTCTTTGGATCAAGCAACAATTAAAAGACTATGGAATAACTATGCATAACGTACCAATATATTGTGATAACACAAGTGTAATTAATATATCAAAAAAACCTATGCAGCACTCTAGGACAAAGCACATTGAAATTAGACACCATTTTATTAGAGACCATGTAGTGAAAAATGATATTAAGATAGAATTTGCAAACACTTTACATCAATTAGCAGACATTTTTACCAAACCTTTGAATGAAGATAGATTCTATGAGACTAGAAGAAATTTAAGGATGATTAATACGAAGGAATTATAGGAAAACTGTCACAGCCCAAATTCCCGAGCCATGATCAGTGCATGGGCCTAATGGGCATAGCCCACCAAGCCTAAGCAAGCCTATTATGTAATCTTGCTTAACATCCCATCAACTATTCTCAAGTCACCTTTCATAATTCCAACCTATAATCACTTTAATAATGTCCTATAGTAATCAAGAATTTCATTAATATAAACCCAAAATGATGTTAACATTTCAACTCATGGTGGCATTAACAGTTAAAATATACATATTTCGTCTAAGACACGTATCTTAGTATTTTACATCACATGAACGTACTCATAAAACAAAATGACTCTTGACTTCCAGCAAAGTGACCACAGTGAAGATGCGGCTACTAAGATGCCATAGTACCTACCAAGAAAGCGAGCATATGTGTGCTACTCAATCTAGGTCCTAACTGCCTCCAAATATGAAAACATGAATTTTAAAAATGTGAGTATAAAACTCAGTGAGTGAACATAAGAAGGGAACAAGCAACCAATAGGAAGATTTTGGAAATCATGATGCACTTGTTTCAAAAACAATGCAATTGATTTAATTTCTTACTAAAAACCCCTCATTTCAAACTTTGATTAATAACCTCACAGTGTTGCAACAACCCATGATCAATCCATGAAGTTAAATGGCTGAAAAATATGTCAAAAACCGAATAGGGTAGCATGCAGGATAGAATGTTTCTCGCTGCAGCGAAGTTCATTCTCGCTGCAGCGAGAAACAGTATCAGTTTACATATGTTTCAGTTTTTCTAGTATATATTCCGCTACAGAAGTCCAATTGATCTGATTTTTAAACCATTAGAAAGATAAGAGGCAGGGCTACAACTTTGATACTTATTACATTTCCCAGTTTGGAAGGGAAGATGGTCAAAATCTTCATCAAAGTGAAGGCACTGCATCAGAACCTGAGAGTTTCTCGCTGTAGTGAGTTTCTGGCTGCCAAAACAAAATGTTTCTCACTGCAGCAAGAATGCTTTTCCACTGCAGTGAGAAGCAGGGCACCTAAGTGTAAAAAGGACCTCCTTTGCACTAAAAATCCATTTGGTGTTGCAATGAACTCAATTTGCAAGAAAATGGGACATTCTCAAGATTCATCATGCTAATTTCAACATGAAATGCTCAAAAATTTCCAAAGTTCAACATGCCAAAATTTCACATGCATTACAACCATATACCATATATGTATATATAAATATATCAATCATCATGCACACCCTCCCATCATCATCAGCTCATATGCAATGGCTTATGCGCACTCCTACTTGCACATAGTTGGGTCAACAACGGCTTATGCGCACTCCCACTCGCACATAGCCGAGTCAACAACGGCTTATGCGCACTCCCACTCGCACATAGCCGGGTCAATATCATTACACAACATTATTCGTATATATATATATATATATATATCAACATAATGTAGTAATACAACAATCCATAACTGTAGCATGTCACATATAGAAACAATTTATCAAAGGCTTGTTCCTAAGGCACCAGTTTTGAAGATAAACAAATAAAACACTTTAGGGATTCAATCAAACATACTTGCATACACATCCCAAAACCTTTTAATGCAAGTTCACTCATCGGGATTGTTGAACCTCTAATCGACTCTAACTTCGATTATTACTTCAAACGGACATGTGAGGCCTTGGTGGAACCTATCACCCACAATACAATTATAAAAAATATAACAGCCCATAAATCAAATTTCTAGCCATCTCTAACACCTTAAAATCAAATTCTAACTCATCTCTCACCTTGGTGGTTTTGTTTTTGTAGTTGAATTCCTTTTCAAAAGCTTTCAAGCTACTATGGCAAGTCTCTTTTTCTCTCTCTAAAACTTTCAACTAGTGAGAGAAAGTGCTGAACAAAGACTTTTTGAGGGTTTTAAGGTGTAAAAGTGGAAGAGCATGAAAAACCGTATGAAAGAGTTGGCAAAAGCATGAAATTTGGAGCTAAAGAGAGAGAGTTATGGAAGTTGCAAAGCAAGNCAAGCTTCCATGGAGGATGGAAGCAACGTGAGATGGAAGAAGAAGAAGAAGGAGAAGAAGCTACTGGAGAATGAAGAAGCTGCTGGAAGAAAAAGATATTTATAGCTTAAGCTTATCCATTCCACTTGAAATTACGAAAATGCCCTTAGCACATTAACTTGTTCTCCTTCAATCCTTGCTGCAATCATTTTATTCTTTTTATATCAATACAAGGTCCATAATAGTCTAAACATGCTCGGGTCTACAAAAACTTAAAAATTTTGACCAGGGGTGCAAAATGACCATTTTGCCCCTTTTGTGAAAATTATTGCCACAACTAGTTTTCTTCATGTTCTCATCATTATACATCATTTATTTGGTCTTTATGCTTATTTAGTCCTTAAATATCAGAAAACTTCCTTCTGGAAACTTATTAACGAAAATGACGAAACTACCCCTGGCCTAGGCTATTACACCTATGCCTCGTTATGAGCCTATAAGGGTTGAGGTCTCACAAAAACCTTTGTCTTTCACATAGAAAATAGAGTGCATTCAGTCGACTAAGGAAATCTTAGTCAACTAACAGTGGTCTGACAACATTAAATAATAAGACTCAGTTAGTTTAGAGAAAGAAGAGTAAAATAAGGTAAAAATTGGGTTTACCGGGTGCAAAGAGAATGAAGCAAAATTGCCAAAGGTAAATAACCAAAATTTTAGAGGGAATTTTGAAATTATGAAGAAATAAAAGTAAGGCAGTACTTAAGGGAAGGTAAGCGATTTTTCTAAGAAATAATTGTTGACAACCTCTCCTTTTCTCTCCCTTGAAACCCATTGCGCTAAAACCAAAAACTCAAATCTTCCTGTTTGCCTCTGAAAATGACTCAAACCCTAACCATTAAAAATTTTTGGAATCAAAATGGCAAGAACATCTAAGAGTAAAGAGATATCAGAAAAGAAGAAAGGGAAAAGGCCAATGGAGGAAGGAATAGGAACAGAAAGTCTAAAGAAGAAACAGAAAATCATGCTTACTTCAATGAAAGAAATATCCGAGAAACTAAGAGAAAAGAAGCAGAAAACTAACAAGAAGAAAGGTACAGAATCCTCACTCTACAAAGGTATTAGTTTTTCTTCTTCGAAGTTCAAGAATAAGTTGCATGAATATAGGTTCAAAAACATTGAGAATGCACCAATCTCCTGTGAGAAATTTATTGATTGGAAGAGTTTTGATGAAAATGTAGAAATCCAGACTAGTTTATCTGAGTACTTTGATGAACTGAAACTAGAAGGTTACAGCACCTTTAAGAATAGGTCTTATAGTGCAAGTCTGGTTAAAGAGTTCTATTCTGGCATTGCTTTGAAAGTAAAAGAATTAGTAGAGTCTGATGATTATGTCAAAGATGGTTTGAATGTATACTTGAATGGAAAAGAATTTGTTGTGACTGCTAAAGATTTAGGAAACTTGTTGATAATAGAATGTAAAGAAGGTGAGTATGAGTTCCCTGAAAAATATGATACAACCTCACTATGGGAGATCATCACCAGAAGGAAGGAAAAATATTCTTCAAAGAGCAATTCAGGTCTAATAATTAGCCCTCGATTAAGATTTTACACTATTTTATAGCGGCAAACATTCTGGGTAGAAGTGGAAGCTTTAGCTACATCAGCCTCTAGGACCTTTGGCTGATGGAACATGCCTTCAACAGGGTATCTCTGAATCTGGGAAGATATATGATTGAAAAAATGAAAAGTGCCTTCAGACTTGATAAGGTTAATCTGCCATATGGGAATGTCATTCCATCCTTTGTACAGAAGAAGGGAATATGGGCAAAAAGGTATGATATGGACTTGGTAAAAACTAGAGATCAAGCTATTTATTATGGCAACTTGGTTAAAATGGGGTATGTGCTCGATGGGGAAAGGTTCATTAAGACCCCCAAGACTTGTCCAAGAAAAGAACACAGCCTACCTGCTCAACTTGAAGGAGCCTCTTCCAAATTCTCAAATGAAGTAATTTTTAATTTGCTCATGAGGATTGATGGAAAGTTGACTGACGAAGGAGAAAAGCTATAGAAAATTGAAAAGAAAATCACTGAGTTGGAAAACAAGCTGAAGGAGAAGAAAAACATACCATCTAAACCTGTGGCTATAGACAACTCTGCAACATCTAGCACTGCACCAACACAGCAAGGTGCTGAAGGTTCAGCTAAGCCAGCAGAAAAATCTGCTCATCATGTTTGAAGTTATGGCATTCAAGCTGAACGTTACACCTACAAATTTGCCAATCCTGTTCTGCAGACTAAAGACTCTCACCAAGGGGATGATCAGCCAGCCAAGACACCCTCTCTTGAACTTCAAAGCAAAAATGAATCAGAACAAGGGACTAAAGTGGTTGGTTCTGAAACAGAGAAACACTAGGCCTCTCCTCCAAATTTAGAGGAAGTTTCCATTATGAATGTCTTCCACCAAATGGTTAAGGAGGGACAAGCTGAAAAAGACACTGCCAGGACAAAAACTCAAAAAGATGGTGGAGATGTAGGAAAAGGAAAGAAACTTGCATCAGCTCCCAGAGTAAAAGTAAAATTCGGGAAAGCAAAAGCCACTGCAGCACCACCAATTGAGGCAAAACCACGAACCAAAGGAAAGAAGACTATGGCCACCAAGACAATTTTTCTTAAGAGAAGAAAGTCTTCCTGGTTGGCACAGAAATCCAAACCGGTTTCAACCTCTTATCCTTAAAGTCCAATCCCTATCTCAGACAAGTCCTCACCGGAACCTTCCCCTAGGAAGTCATCACATCTTCGAGAGCCCTCTCATTTTCCTCTAAACCCTTTCTATGCCACTGAATCCTCATCCTCTAACACATCAGATGAGTAGAAGCCTCTTCCTTTGATGCAAACAAAAATGGGGAGTAAGATGGCAGAACCAGGGTTGCAAGAACCAAGGATGCAGGAACCAATGAACAAAATAAAAAAAAATGTTAGGGTGGAGGAACCAAGAACCTAGAAAAGAAAAGAGAGCAGAATCAGGAGCAGGAACTTAGAAAAATAAGAGATAGGAAGCAAAATAGTCTAGGGGCAATTACGAAAAATTTTTTGATTAACTGCTATTTGTGCCATGGTGGCACTTGAACACTGAAGTTTAATTCTGTTGTTTATATGGTTGTGTGTGAAATGTGAATGCTGATATGTCTATGTTGTTTAACTACCACAAATTGAAGTTTGTTGATATTTTGATATCTTGGTATTTTTACTGTCATGAACAAAATCTACTGATGCTATGCTGATATTGATTTACACTCTGATAAATGATTTTCAATATGGCATTGAGAATAACTTCTGTTTATAAATAGATATAGATGCTGTGTATAGAATGTCAATTGAATCATGAAGGGAATAGATAAAATCTGATGACTGTATGCTGTTGACAGAACTCTGCTGAATTTTTTATGAAAATCTGTCAACATTCATTGCTGTAAATCATTCCAGATTTCTGCACATGTATATACACATATATAATCTAAGTGTACAATGTCATTCTCTCTATATGACAAGAATAAAATTTGCTGGAATAAAGTAAGCAAAATATGCACACATTAAGGGGGAGCATATACTTAGGGGGAGCAATTCTCGTTTTCTATAAAAAACTAAAAAAGAGTAAAAAGACACTATGCTGTTAATCAAGAAATGTTTTGTCATCATTAAAAAGGGGGAGATTGTTGGCGCCATTAGTTTTCGATGATAATAAAACATTCCCATTTATTTGTGTCTAATATCTTTACTTGAGTGTGCAGGAAAATCAATATATGAAATTAATTATTTAACTCTTCAAAGAGTATATCAAAAGAAAAAGAGGGATAAAAATAACAAGATGTAATTGTCTAACAAGGAGGAAGCTTATTGGTGAAACAAAGAAGAATGTTGGTTGACCAAGTTTCAAATTGAAGGAATGGCGAGTTGAAGAGTTTGAGAAATAGAACCAACTTAGTCGACCAAGTTAGTCGACTAACTACTCTCTGCCAAAATGTGCAACTTGAAACAAAACTACTTTAATCGACCAAGTCAATCGACTAAGAGCTCTTTGTCTACAATTTGAACAAGAGCACTACAAGACAGATTAACGGCTAAAACTCATCCTCAACTATTTCCAATAGACATAAAACTACCAAACTACCATCAGAGTTGCTTCTCCAAGTATAAAAGGGTCTTCCAACAATTAGAAACAAGTTTTTAGAAGCCTTGAATGAGATTTGAGCTATAGAGAGTTGAAAAACTAGAAAATCTTCACTGCACTTGTCTGTACTTAAATGCCTACTCTTTGCATTTGTATTTTGTACTCAATCTTGTACCAATCAGATCAACCAATGATCATAGGTACTTTCTTTTACTACTCTTCTTATATTCTTAGAGTGAGGAAGTCACTCTAAGTGGTTATTCAAGCTTGGGATAGCTTGATTGTTGTAGGTTGTGGTTGAGCATTCAAAAACCAGTTTGGGTTTTAGTTGAGCCCGTGCAAAACTAGTGTAAAAGGTTTTGGCTGAGCCTTGAAAAGCCATTGTAAAGCTTGGTGAAAGCTTGTGAATTTCACCGAATCTTGGTGGATTTGTTGGGAAAATCCTTGGTTGGATAATCAAGGTAGTGGATATAGGTCTTGGACCGAACCACTCTAAATTGCTATGCATCTTGTACTTTGTTTTTATTTTCTTAAGTTTTGGAAATTAGTTTTCAATATTGTTAAAAGCCAAATTGTGCTATTCACCCCCCTCTAGCATATATTATCGGGACCAACAAAAAAAAGCCAACAATTTGAACAAACTCAAACTTGATGAGCTTTTAGGATCCTTACTTACTTATAAGATGACTCTTAGACATGAAGAATGATAGGAAGATAAGCTTAAAGTACAGTAATGAAGAAAGGAGTGAATTGGTTATGAATTAAAAATTTCCCCTTTTTAAAAGATCTTTAAAAATGCAATAGAAATGTAAGAAATAAAGCAGCAAAAATAGAGTATGAACTAAACAAGTCAAGTGTAGAAAGATAAAGAGTACTCACTCAGATTTTTATTGAAGCTACGCCTTTTAAAGCCTACGTCTTCTCTTTTGGTAACATAAGAAGTTCAAATTCACTATCAACTTGCCTTTTTAACAGGGTCAAGCGTAATCTTTACAAGATGCCTTTTAATAGGATCAGGCGTAACCTTCATAACATAATTTTTCACAAGATCAAGCATAACCTCAACCAAAACACTACTTTTTTTAGGTTCAAGTACAACCTTTACACAAGATACAACCTTTTAAAGGATCAAGCAAAACCCTTTTACCTTTTTATTAGAGGAATAACCAATACAGTAGTGGATTCTTAAAAAGAATTACCTTAAAACTTCTATGAAGGCTAATAAGATGTTTAGGTTCAAAAAGATGAAAGCTTTCTCATGAGAAATAAATTATGAGATGAAGTTTAGGCTTAATAAGTATCATTTAAAGAATAAAAATGTGATCTTTAGTTCTATTCTTACTCAAAGATAGGATATTTTTGCTCTTTGCTCTCTTCCTTGTTTTCCAAATTTTTGGCTCTTATAAATTTTTCAAAATTGTTCAATATTGCTCAAAATCACTACTTAATGTCCTCAAAGTAGATATTTATACACCTTGTGATTTCTTTCCTATTAGAGTGAAATTTAAATAAGTTTTCATATGTTTCAACCAACTTGCACATTTTTATCGCACATGGAGAATCGATTCGTTTGTCACGACCTAAATTTCGAGCCATGACTGGTGCATAGGCCCAGTGGACGTAACCCACTAAGCCCAAGCAAGCCTCTTTACGTAATCTAGTTCACCATCCCATCAATTTTTCATCACCATTACTAGACCACCATTTGTAATTTGCAACAGATCGNGCAAGCCTCTTTACGTAATCTAGTTCACCATCCCATCAATTTTTCATCACCATTACTAGACCACCATTTGTAATTTGCAACTAGACGTATTTTCATAATACAACATCGATACCAAAAATTTACATTTGTATGATCTCAAAATAAGGTTATTCAAATCCATCTCATAATGGCACCATCATTCCAAACTATACATGCATCGTTGGCAAGTGATTCCTAGCAATTTACATTAAATGTACATGTACTCATATAAGAGACTTCTGACGACTAGCGGAGTGACTTTGGTGAGGGTATGGCTATCGAATGCCATGATACCTACTAAGAATGAATGCAAGTGGACACCTTAGTCTCAGTCCCAACTATCTACGGATATGAAAACATGCAATTTAAAAGAGTGAGTATTAACTCAGTGAGTGAACATAAGAAGGGAACAAGCAATGATAAGAAATGTTCTAGAAAACATGATGCACTTATGATAAAACCATGCAATTTAGTCAAATTTTTTGTTAAAACCCCTCATTCCAAACTTTTAATGTTTAATCCCTTAATGTTACTAGATCCATGATAAACCTTGAAGTTGAATAGAATGAAAATTTCAGCAATGACCAAGCAATACAAGCAATAGAGGGTTCTCTCGCTGAGCGAAAAAGGCATTCTTAGTTTGCACATGATTCGGTTTTTTAAGCATATCTCCCATTACAGAAGTCCAATTGACATGATTTTTAGGTCATTATAAATCTAAGAGGCTGGGCTACAACTTTGATGTTTTCCACTTTGCCTAGTTCTGAACGAAACATGGTCAAAATCGATGTCAAAATGAAAGAACTATACTAGAATTTTGGAACCACCCAAGAGTTTCTCGCTGCAGTGAGAATAACTAGGCCAGTGTAACCCCCTCCCAACCCGAGAGTTTCTCGCTGCAATGAGAATGAATCTCACTGTAGCAAGAATAAGAGCAATTTAGTTAAAAGGGATATTGTTACATCAAAAAGCCATTTTCTTGCTGAAATGAAAAGCAATTTGGGAGCAATTAACAACGCCAACATACAAAATAATCACAATTATTTTCATAAACTTTCTATAACATATATATATATATATATATATACATACATCATCGTGCATACCATCCCGCCACACTCAGCTCATGTGCATTCCCTACACACACAATGCAATATCATCATCATCAGTTCATGTGCACTCTTGCATCGCACATAGCTGGGTCATCATCAGCTTATGTGCACTCCCACACCGCACATAGCTGGGTCATCATTATCACACAAAAGGAGCATCCAATGCATAATATACATATCAATATAATGTGAGAACGCATGAATTATTTATATTGCACATTTCACAAGATAGAAACATTTCATCAAGGGCTTCTTCCCCAAGTATATTTTTAAAGCAAAAACAATTTAAACTTTCAAATGATTTATTTAAACATGTAGGCACTTCCCAAAACATTTTGAATTGCAAGTTCACTCACTAGTCTTTGTTGATGTTTTGGTGGGCTCTAACTTCGATTAATGTTCCGAATGGAGGTGTGGGGTTTCGTTGGAACCTATCACACACAACAACATCGCCATCAACCTAACTAGGCATTAATACCATTCCGAAAGCTATTTCCTAAATCAAGTTCTACTAGTCATCCCTAACTAACTTCTAACTACTACTAAATGGCTATTATTTGCACTACTCTAGTCACACTAAAAATGAATAAACAACCTTAACAATAAAACACTCACAAATCTAATTACTAGACATTATCAACAACTAAAAAGATTAACCCTATCTCATACTCACTTTGATGGTCTTTGTAGTTGAGTTCTCTTTCAAAATTCTTCAAGTTAATAAGGGAAATCACTATCTCTCTCTCTCTCTACACATCCAACTAGTGAGTGAATGTACTAAAGAAAGACTTTTGAAGGCTGTTGAGGTGTAAAAGTGGAAGAGCATGAAAAACCCTATGAAGGAGTGGGCAAAAGAATGAAGCTTAGACCTTTTATGAGAGATTTATGGAGGATTCAAGGTTTTCTTCCCATGGAGGGTGAAGAAAACGTGAAATGGAGAGAAGAGATGGATCGAAGAAGAAGCTGCTGAAAGTTGCTGGAACTTGATATTTATATCTAAAGTTTATCCAATTCCTTATGTAAATTACCAAAATGCCCTTTACAAGGTCACTTTGTCTTCCTCCCATCCTTTGGGCAACCTTTTACTCTTTTGACACTGAGACAAAGTCCATAATAGTCTAAAAATACTCGGGTTCACGAAAACGTAAAAATTTAGATCTAAGATGAAAAATGACCATTTTGCCCCTACTATGGAAATTATCAGTGTTTCTATCTTTTTCATTTATTTTTCCATCATTCATTTATTCCTTAAGCTTACTTAGACCTTAATAACATTAGAAAACTACTTCCAAGAGCTCACCATGAGAAATGATGATATTACCTTTGGTTCGTGTTATCGCGTCTACTTCTAGTTACGAGTCTATGAAGGTCGAGGTTTCACAATACGAGGGTACTGGGTGTCACATCTTTGATCATGAGTTGTCAGTCCTTCATAAAGTTTGGAACTTTCTATCTTTGAAGAATCAAATCTTCTTTTCTAAGATGTCAGTTCTTTTACAACTTGGTTCAAAGGTAACAATTTTGCATTTTTGGAGAATCGATTGTTCTTCTTCAAGGTGTCAGTTCTTCACTATTGACTAACACCAAAATTTAAATTTTAGCTTGACTTTTGACACTCCAACCTTATCCATTCATACCATCTATTTCTTGGTCACCAAGTTTTGATTCTTGCTTTTAGTGCTTCAAGAACTAAAATCTTCTCCATGTAAAATTGATTCTTTGTCTCTAAACTTATGTTGTTTGGTTTATTTTTCACTTAGAACTAACTTCTGCTATATGGAGAATTGATTCTTTCCTCTTCGTATTTCTACCTTCTACATTTTGTTCTCCTAAAATCGATTATTTCACTTTAAGGTGTTGGTTTTTCTTAATTCCAATAGCTTCAAGAACTGATTTCTTCTTCTATCAGAATTGATTTTTCACTATTTCTGTCTACTAAGAACTAACTTCTCCCCATCTTAGGATTGATTCTTTTTGTGATAAAGAAATAAAATTTTCTTTCTTCTCATTTAACAGTCAAATCTTTGCTTTTAAGAATTCGATTCTTAGGCTGGCACTTTGAGTTTAAAAACAATAAATATTTGGGAAAACTTAGAAGCATTTCTTTAAGTTCAAGAGTATTCTCATTAACTTTCAAAGCATATTCAATCAATCTTAACATTTCAATATATCTTTTTTTTTAAGATCAACTTTAAAATATCCTTGAAGATTTTCTTCATATTCAAAAATATCTTTCATTCATTTTCAAGGCATATTTAGTTCAATTAATTTTTTCATTTCAAAGCTTGCTTTTTGATATGACAAAATTAAGAGTTAAATTTGCTCATTGAAAAACTCTCCCTAAACTTGTGCTCATGATTTCGAAAGATTTTAGAACTATGGTAAACGAATTGAAAACATTTTTCTCCAGTAAAACTCTCCTTGAATCTTTGCTCTTTTCAAAAAGATTTATATTTCAGTTTGAAAGCATTTTGAAATCATTTTTGAAAAATCTAAAAAATCTAGCCATGAGATTCAGAGAAGTTAAGCTTGGCAAATTTACTCACAATATTCTCCCCCTTTTTGTTATACCAAAAAGGAATAGAAAATAAAGTATTAGTAGTATATAACTTGTAGGGAGAACATGTGAAACCTAGACCTTCTTAGACATGTAGTGGAGGTAAACACGATAACTTCAGTTAGGGAGTAGTTCTGTCATTTCCTTGGTGAGCTCCTAGAAGTGAGTTTTTCTAATATTATTAAGGTCTAAGTAAACCTAAAGAATAAATGAATGATGTATAAAATAATGAAATAAGCGAAGAAAATAGAAATAATGATAATTTCCACAATAAGGGCAAAATGGTCATTTTGGACCTCAGGTCTAAATTTTTAAGTTTTCATGAACTGGAGTACCTTTAATCTATTGTGGACCTTTTCTAAGTGTCAAAAGAGTAAAAAGTTTGAGCCAAAGGGAAGAAGGAAAAGTCAACTATGCAATGGCATTTTTGTAAATAAGTGAAACTTTAGTCAACCCAAGTATAAATATCTTATTTTTCCAACACCTTCTCTTCACTTCCAACAACTTCTTCTTCTTCCTTCCATTTCTCTTCTCCATTTCATATTTTCCATCTTCCATGGAAGCCATTCCTTGAAACCTCCATAACTTTTTCCAAGCAACTTCAATTCTCATGCTTTGGCACACTTTTTCATAAGATTCTTTGTGCACTTTCACTTCTACACCTCAAGAACCCTCAAAAGTCTTTCCTCAATACTTTCTCTCACTAGCTGGACATTTTAGAGAGAGAAAGAGAGACTTTTCATAATAGCTTGACAAACTCTTGGAAAGGAATTCAACTACAAAACCATCAAGGTGAGTAGTGAGTTAGGTTTTATTTTAAGCTGTTGATGATGACCAATAATTAGAGTTGTGGGTTGTTTTATTGTTGAAGGTTGTTTGTTTATTCTTAGTGTGACTAGAGTAGTGTAAACTAATGACTAGTCAAATGCTAATTGGAAAGCTAGTTAGGAATAACTAGCAAAACTTGATTTAGGAAAATAGCTTTTGGAATAATATTCATGTTAATTGAGTTGGTCTGATGCTATTGTGTGTGATAGGTTCCAACGAGGCTCCACATCTCCACGTGGAGCATTAGTGGAAGTCGGAATCGATTAAAGAATCAACAGAGACAAGTGAGTGAACTTGCATTAAAATGTTTTAGGATGAATGCATATGTATTTGGTTGAATCACTTGAAATATTTTTATTGAACTTTTCTCTAAATATGCATGGGATCAAGCCCTTGATGAAACGTTTTTATGTTGTGAAATATGAATGTGATGAACTCATATGGTTTTACATTATGTGACGTGTATGTTATGCATTGAATGGCACTATTGGGTGACAAATGTAACATGCATGTGCGGTGTAGGAGAGCACATGACTTTGATAGCGAAATTTCAGGCCATGACCAGTGCATGGGCCTAGTGGACGTAACCCACTAAGCCCAAGCAAGCCTCTTTACGTAATCCCGTTCACTATCCCATCAATTTTTCATCACCATTACTAGACCACCATTTGTAATTTGCAACTAGACGTATTTTCATAATACAACATAGATACCAAAAATTTACATTCCTTTATGATATCAAAATAAGGTTATTCATAGCCATCTCATAATGGCACCATCATTCCAAACTATACATGCATTATTAGCAAAGTGATTCCTAGAAATTTACATTTAATGTACATGTACTCATATAAAAGACTTCTGATGACTAGCGGAGTGACTTTGGTGAGGGTACGGGTTTCGAATGCCATGATACCTACCAAGAGTGAATGTAAGTGGACTCCTTAGTCTCTGTCCCAACTATCTACGAATTTGAAAACATGCAATTTAAAAGGGTGAGTATAAACTCAGTGAGTGAACATAAAAAGGGAATAAGCAATGATAAAGAATGTTTTAGAAAACATGATGCACTTACGATAAACCATGCAACTTAGTCTAAATTTTTGGTTAAAACCCCTCATTTCAAACTTTGATTGTTTAATCCCTTAATGTTACAAAACCCATGATGAACCATAAAGTTGAATAAAATGAAAATTTTAGCAATGACATAGTAAGACAAACAAACAGAGGGTTTTCTCGCTGCAACGAAAAGGCATTCTTGGTTTGCATATGCTTTGGTTTTTCAAGCATTTCCCACTATAGAAGTCCAATTGACACAATTTTTTGTCATTAGAAAGCTAAGAGGCTGGGATACAACTTTGATGTTTACCATTTTGCCCAGTTCTGATAAGAAGGTGGTCCAAATCTTTGTCAAAGTCAAAGCATTGCACCAGAATTTTGGAACCACTCGAGAGTTTCTCGCTACAACGAGAAGCTTCAGGAAATTTCTCGCTGTAGAGAGAACCAAGCCAGTGTAACCCCCCCTTAACTCGAGAGTTTCTCATTGCACCGAGAATGAATCTCACTGCAGTGAGAAATAGAGCAATTTAGTTAAAAGGGGTATTGTTACATCAAAAAGCCATTTTCTTGCTAAAATGAAAAGCAATTTAGGAGCAGTTAACAATGCCAACATAAAACACAATCATAATTATTTTCATAAACTTTCTATAACATATATTTATACATAAATCATCATGCATACCATCCGCCACACTCAGCTCATGTGCACTCCCTACACGCACAATGCAATATCATCATCATTAGCTCATGTGCACTCCTACACTGCACATAGTTGGGTCCTCATTATCACACAAAAAGAGCATCCAAAGCATAATATACATATCAATATAATGTGAGAATGCATGAACTATTCATATTGTACATTTCATAAAAGGCTTGTTCCCCAAGTATATTTTTAAAGCAAAAACAAATGAAACTTTCAAATGATTTATTTAAACATGTAGGCACTTCCCAAAACATTTTGAAATGCAAGTTTACTCACCGGTATTTGTTAAATCTTTACCCAACTCCAACTTCCTCTAATGGTTCAAATGGGACGATGGGGCTTCGTTGGAACCTATCATCACATTAGCATCATAATTAACTCAATTCACATAACTATAAATTCTAAAAGCTATCTCCTAACTAGCTTCCAATTGCCATTAAATGGCTATCTATTTTCACTATCCTAATCACTCTAAAATGAATAAACAACCTTAACTACAAAACATTCACAAGTTTAATCACTAGCCATTCTCAACACTTAAAAATCAACTCTACTTAACTACTCACCTTGGTATCTTTCTAATTGAATCTTTTTCTAAGAGTTTTCAAGTTATTATAAAAGCTCTCTTTTTCTCTCTCTAAAACACCTAACTAGTGAGAGAAAGTATAGGAGTAAGACTTTTAAGGGTTTTTTTAAGGTCAATGAGTAAAAGAGTATGAAAAACCCTATAACAAGGTGTGTAAAAGCATGAAATTTGAGGTTAACATGAGAGGTTGATGGAAGCTTTGAGAAAAGCTTTCATGGAGGATGAAAGAAACATGAGTTGGGATGAGAAGAAGAAGAAGAAGTTGCTAGAGAAATGAAGAAGTTGTTGGAAAAATGATATTTATAGCTAAAGCTTATCCAAACTCTACTTAAATTATGAAAATGCCCTCAACAAGTTGGCTTGTTCTCCTCCAATCTATTGTGCAATCTTTTTACTCTTTTGACACTGGGACAAAGTCCATAATAGTCTAGAAATACTTGAGTTTACGAAAACTTAAAATTTTGACTCGAGATGAAAAATGACCATTTTGCCCCTACCTTGGAAATCATCATTATTTCTATTTCTTTCGTCACTTTATCCTTATTTTCATCATTCATTTATGCCTTAGGCCTACTTAGGCCTTAATATTGTTTGAAAGCATACTTCTAGGGGCTCACTAAGGAAATGATGAAATTACCCCTAGTCAGTCATATCGCGTCTACTTCTAGCTACGAGTCTATAAAGATCAAGGTCCCATAGTATGGCCTTTGAACAATTGTATGGATTGTAAGCCAAGGATAATGTAATGTCTTTGAATTTGTTATGAGTATTTGATTATAAATCCCTTGGCAATTGTGTTATATGATTTCAGACTTTAAGGCTTGCTCTAATCTAGTGGGCTTGCTTGCTGAGCTCATGCGCTAGTCATAGACCCTTGGATTTGGGTCGGGGCACAATTACCTTGCATACAACCATACCATAAACCAGATTATTTTTTGCCCCTTGAACTAGATATTTAATATCTTTAAAGATGAACTGAGCAAGATCTATAAGTGTTTTTCTTTTGATATGGTGCATGAACCACATTTCCTTAATTATTACTATAAAATGTTTAGCTCCAAATGGCCTTAGGTTATAAATAACAATAAGGTGTAGAATTCTGTCATGAAGACTCAACCTTGATGCACTATTAGGAAACTTTGCTATCAGTTGTTGAATTTCCTCACGCAAGTGTACGTATTGCAACAAGTAATACAGAGGTAATATAATACCCGATACTTTGATATGTTGACTAATAAAGCTTATTGAATGCCAATTGAGGTTAAATAGAATGTTTAAAAATGAGTCGAAAGTGAATCAGAGCATGATAAGACCTTTTGGGTGTCAAGGAGACAAGTGAAAAATTTTAGAATAAAATAATATTAAAATATTAATATTTTATTCAGTGTCAAAATTTTTCCATGAAGGAGTATATGGTCAATCTAAGTGGGAGAGAAGAGGAACAAGGAAAATTTAGAGAAAGATGAGGTTAATGGGGCCTGCGTGTCCTTATAAATAAGGCTCGCACGGGTAAGTAAATATTTAAATATTCTGGTGATACCGCATTAAAGCATAAACTTGATATTTTATTGATACAAGTGTTCAGGGAGAAAAATGGAAAGAAATTCGAATTAAAAGATTGTGGGAGGATACAATTTAAAAGGGTGAAAACCTTGGAGGGTAAAATGGTAATTCTTCCATTAGTGGTCAAAGCTTCCAAAAGAAGCTTTGACTCTTCATCCTTATCCAATGGTTGGTTCTTCTCTCCAGCCAAAAGATATTTTTTCCTCCACCTTCATGTTCTCAATGCCATTTTCACCCATCCAACGCCATTTTCATGCTCCCATGCCATTTCACCTTTCCACCATGCATTTGAAAAGAAAAATAGAGAGAATCGGCCAAGGAAAGAAAAGAGAAAAAAGTGAGAGGCTTGGGTAGTAAGTTATTCAAGAGTAATTAAAGAAATATCAAGTGGGTCTCAAGATTCAAGAAACATAAGGTAAGGATTTTTGTGTTTTAAGCTCATGGTTGGTTGAATCTTTGGAGAAATAATGTGTGAACCATTTGTGGCAGCTATGGTGGCCATGGGTGTGAGGAAATTATGAATTTGGTTGGGTGAAATCCAAGCTAAAACCAAGTGATAAGCTTAATGCTACAATTTGAAGCCTATGATTGGTTTAATATGGTGAGAATGATTTTCTGCAATATATAAGGTTATGTGATGTCATGGGTATGGATGGAAGGCGATTATATTAATTGTAAGCTTAGAAATAATTGAGTGAAAGTGAGGATGATTTTGGCTGCCATATATGTGGATTATGTGTGGAAATATAAGACGAATTTGAATGAAATGGCTAGAAAAGGTTAATAGGGGTGCCAGAGTCATAATTAAGTTACTGGTAATTATAATTTAAAGAATTACACAAGTAAAGGATAAATGCAATTATGGTAAAAATGTGTCAAGATATAAGTTAATTGAATAAGGATTCATGATTGAAGGAAAAAGAGAAGTAGAAACGATCTGCACTAAAAATATTGAATTTGGATTGTTGCTAGGAAGTGCAAAAGTAAAGATAGTAGACTGTGGTGGCGTGCCGGAGGAAATAACGAATGATCGGCAAGTAGAAATAGCTTGATAAGCCTCCGAACTAATAGCGATGTAATATCCCACTATCGTAAGGTGAGTGTACTTGCATTAAAATATTTTGGGATAATTGCATATGTGTTTAATCAAATCACCTGAAATGTTTTATCGGACCTTTCTTTAAAACGTGCATGGGAACAAGCCCTTGATGAAATGTTTTTATGTGGTAAAATATGTGATATAATAAAACCATGTGTTCCTATGTTATGTGGATATGTGTGTTATGCTTTGAGTGATAATGCTGTATAATAGCTAAAACTGTGCACGTGCAGTGCTAGAGTGCACGTGACAGTGCCGGTGGTGTGCGGTGTGGGAATGCACATGTCGATAATGACGCGGGTGAGAGTGCGTGTGATGATATTGAAATATGCGTGTAGGGAGTGCACATGATGATATTGAAATGTGTGTGTAGAGAGTGCACATGATGATATTAAATAGTGTACATGATGATATTTAAATGTGCGTGTAAGGAGTGCACATGATAATATTGAAATATGAGTGCACATGATGAAATTGAAATGTGCGTGTAGGGAGTGCACATGAGCTAAGTAAGGCGGCGGTGGTGTACATGTATATATATATATATATATATGCTATAGACAAGTTATGAAAATAAAAAATGTGATTGTACTATATGCTATAGAATGCCTTTCCGTTGCAGCGAGATTCGCTCTGCTATGCTTGCCTTGCTTGAATTTTCTAAATGTTTTAAAATGAGTTGAAAAATAGCACGGCATCGAGTTTTTTTGATAATATATAAAACTGCATTGTTTTTACATAAGTGCATCATGTTTTCGAAAAGCTCTCCGTATTGTTTGCTTATTCCCTTCCTATGTTCACTCACTAGGTTTATACTCACTCTTTTTTTAACTTCATGTTTTCAGATTCGGAGGTAGTTGGGACCTAGATTGAAATGTCCATTTGTATTCGCCATTTGGTAGCTACCAGGATATCCTGTAACAGCACCCACACCTAGAGTCACTCCGCCGATAGTCAAGGTCTCTTGTCAGTGTATATATTTACTGAAATGTAAATTATGAGATTGTTATGCACTCTGTTTGTTGATTGATTACCCCTGTCGAGTAGGGTTGAAGAATGATAACCCTATTTTAGGAATGTTATATATATATACTTGGTTCTCACAGTCTAATTTTGAAAGAACATTAATTAGAAATTTTGAGTCATAAATCTTAAAGAGAGAGAGGCTTGCTTGGGTCTGGTGGGCTATGCCTATTAGGCCCTTGCTCCAATCATGGCTCGGGAATTGGGCTGTGACAAACTTGGTATCAGAACTTAGGTTTAGTCAAGTCCTAGGAACTTTTGTGTCAGTCAGCGAAGTTATCGGAGTTAGTGTAGAGTATTGTTTATGATTTGTGATTGCAGCACAAGTCATAGACAAAAAGGTTATATGAACTACTATTCCTAGTAACCTACCTATTACTAACGTCATATAAAGGTTATAAGTGGTGCTGTTGTCTGGGTTTGAGATGCCACCCGAGACACAAACTGTTGTCAAAAAGATTTTAAAGCAAATGCTCTTAATGAACGGGTACTATAATGACGTATCCCTTCGACAAAGGATGGAGGAAAGTGGAGCTGGACTAATAGGACCGTAATAACTTACTCATTTGGTGAAACTATACTTTGAGCCCATGATTGTCAATGGGAGGAAAATTAGATGACTATGGATTGTATTTGAGATCAATATAAAGGAGCCATGCGATAATAGTACTAAGGGGCGTAATTTGACTGGAATGAATAGTGATTGTTGTAATTCACTTAGAGTTTATAAATCTAAGCATTGAGGGAGGTGTCAACCAATACTTATGTGCACGGGGGTAAGTGCACTATGTTAATTGAGCTTGTCAGGCCCATATATATAAATGGTGTTGGGTTTTCGAAATATTTTATATGCGAATATGTGTTGAATATGTATGCAACAGCTTAGAGAGAGTTGGTTTTGATTTCAACTAAGTGACTGTCAGATCTCAAGATTTGATTTGACCCATTATGGTTATACTTATAAGTACATGAATCAACCCAAGGGTGAAAATCAGTGATTGTTATAAATAATGTTTAGTAATCAAGTAAAAGGCTAGTAAACAAATCTACTTTAAAGATGAGCTTGAATTTTGCTATGCTTAGCGTGAAGCTAAAGGATTAAAAGACTGGTTGTGGATTTAGTAGTTTGAAGTTAAATGACTTAGAAATGTTGATTTTAGTCTAAATGCCATAGGGAGATCTATATTTGAGCTTGATATACAAATTGCTTTAAAGATTAATTTAGGAGTTTATTTGGATTAGTATGCAAACTATGATGAAAATGATTAGACTTGAATTTGATTTCTCCAAAGGTAGGGATTTAGAAGATGTTGATTTTTTGATATGCTCTATGAGGGAGTTTCTGTATCCTAAGTTAAGAAACTTTGATCTTATGGTCGCAAAGGTAAGATACAATAATTAAGTAAATTATTCACTTTATATATGTAATGGGTTGAGAACTGAAGAGTAAAGTCAAGATCTCGACGGTAAGTGGTGTACAATTTGATATATACGTAACTAAGAGTTATTGGGAGACAATTACTTAATCAAATTGTACTAAATGTTATGGTAAAGGAATATGATTGTTAGTAATGAAATATGCCTAAACGACGATTTTGGCATACCACAAAAGGTGAAATAGATATGTTGAAATTAATGTTCTGATTGCGTATTTGTGATAGAAAATTTGTTTTGCAAATTATGGTTTCCATGATCATGAAATATATGAAGGTTATCAATATATAGGGATATACTTGAATGTGGTATATTTTGTGATTCACATGCATAATGTGGAAGGAGATATTCTATGGAGGAATTTAGTCTCATTGGTGGTTACATGATTATAAGTTTGGCATGAGATTGAAAATGCCCTAGCATATATGTGGAATGCATTGAGATAGGCTAAAGGCCCTATATACATCAACAAAGCCATTAAAATGAATGATAGGTGAAATAAGGATATTGTTATAACAAACATAAGAAGCTTAAGGATAATTAATGCAAATATACTAAGTTAGTTTGGTTCGGTTCGAAATAAGAGTAAGAACACCTTGAAAGATCTTAAAATAATGCCCACTAGGGTCAATGAGCTAAAATGTTATCTGGCATACATTGAATTGTTAAAGTTATGAGTGGCTTTGAAATTAAGCTTTTGATTATTTAGATCCTCAACAAAATCTTATTAAAGGAAGTGTTTAAGCGTTTTAGGAAGTGTATCGAAAAGCATAAGAACAATATACTAGTTCGACTTACCATGAGAGCTCGAATTTGGATGGCCATAAGTGGCTTGTGAATAATCAAGCAGTGTATAAGTATATGCTCATAAAAGGGAGCTATGATTGGTATATAAAGGTGGGACCTTAGAATTTCATTGTCATAGTTATGAGATTATATTTTTGTATAATATGATATAGTGTAGAACTTCATCGGTGAGAAAGTGTTCATTGCCTTAGGCATTGAACTATAAGTCATGGGCTTTCTTCCACATTGTGGACACCCTAATGAGATAAATTCGAGAAATTTCTCACACTAAGAAAACATTAAAGTTCAAAGAACAAATGGCTATAATAGTCAAGTTGGGGCTCATGACTGATATGCAACATAAGTATAAAGATATGTTGCAAATATAAGAATTCCTAGAAATATTGGTCTAAGGCAATGATTATCCTGCCATTATGCAGACCTGATGAAGTTATGGTCTCGATATACTGTAGACGCAAGGCATAAATTGTGAAACACACTTTTTTCCCCCCACAAGGTTCGAATTTATTTTGACTAATTATCAAGGTAAAGTGCCTGATAAGGGTAGGCAAAGGTTGAATTGTGTTATGAATGTTTAGAAAATGAGGGTGATATGGTTTGATTAAATAATACTACCCTTGGTGAGGGAATAGAAATATGCTACAGAAATTGTAGAGATCCACTTATAAAGAGTTAATGATTTGAGATTTTAAGTAATCCTATACGAGCAAAGACTTTGGTAATGAGTTATGACTTAGAGGCATGATAATAGAATATAAATTATGGCTAAGAAAAGTCGACTTTTAAGATACGTGGTGCTTGGGGATGATGTCAACTAGTGATTGACTCTAATATGAAAATAGAACACATAGATCGGTTTTGAGTATTCCCCTCATGATGGTGAGCATGATTCTATTAAATGTAAGAGGAGATGATTTTAAATTAAATTTGACTGCTATTTTAATATTACAAGTGGTTTATTGAACTTGTTGTCACGACCCAAATTCCGAGCCATGACCAGCGCATGGGTCCAATGGACGTAATCCACTAAACCCAAGCAAGCCTATTATTTATCTTATTTATAATTCCATCTATTATCACTAAGTCATATTTCATAACTTTGAATCAAAATAGTGATATACATTGCCAACTCGTACTGGCATTACTCATTTAAAATTTACATTAAGTTCATCTATACATAACAAAATAATACTCGACTTCCAACGGAGGAACTGGGATGAATATACAGCTACCGAATGCCGAGACACCTACCAAAAGATGGACATAGGTCTACAAGGACACCTCGTCTTAATTATCGACTGCCTCGTGATCTGAAAACATGAATTTTTATAAAACATGAGTACAATACTCAGTGAGTGAATATTAGAAGGGAACAAGCAATCTCAACCAGGAAATTTGACAATCATGATGCGTCAGTTGAAAATAAAGCCATTTTCATCTAACTACTATTCCAAACCCTTTTTCCCTTACCTAGAAATTTATTACGCATTCAAGGATTAAACATCCTTGAATTTACACCGATCCTTCTAGCAAAGTAGTAAAACTGACGATTATTTACAAATTGTCACACAATAAGGGTTTCACAACCCGTACGATTCATATATGCATATGTA
>NC_030852.1:16338566-16340831 GCF_000208745.1 Theobroma cacao
ATATATATATATATATATATATATATATATATATGTTGCATATGGGTGAAAAGGAACACAGACAGAGTTGTTTATAATTTGATTCGATGATGATATCCTATAAGTGATTATAACATTAGGTAATGACTAAGATAATCCATCAATGATCTCGGCAGTGAATAAGTTGATTATAATTCTGTTAGCCTAAAGGTAAGTGTTTATATTTTTGGTATGAGTTCATAAAGTTCTATTTGATCGTAATCAAACTTGATGTTCTTGATATAGCCTGAGAGGTTGGGCATCTAAACTAGCTTAATTGTAAGTTAGAAATTGTTAGGCTATTATGAAGTACACAAATAGAGAAGTGTGCCTTGCATTTAATCCCCTAAAGGCTAACGAAATAGAACGTATTAGTACTGGTATAGCTCTAGTGTAAAGTTCTGATTTATGGAGATTTGGGAAAAAATTATAGCTTATGCATGAAGGTTGTGCATTTGAAATTGTGTAAGAGAAGTTTAAAACCTGCCTTGTTTGGCATAAAGCCCATGATTGAGAATGGATGATTATGGACATAACTGTCTAAGGTAAAAAGGCTAAAAGAAGTCTTAATAGATAATTCTTTGATTTTAAAGTGCACTTAAGGAAAGATAAGTGTTTAAATTCATCTTCGGGTTGATGAACTAATGAGGTTGTGAGATTTGGCAGTTGAAGTAAATTTGACGAATCTCAAGTTGGATATGTTTGTATGTGACCTATAATTAATAAGTTGGTTATGACTCGGGAATTATAAAGATCGGTTAAGTCATGAGGTTGCATGCAAGAATATCATTGATTATTAAAATGTGTTATGGTCTAAGTTGAAATTACTTAGAGAGCATTCGATCATGAAAATTGTCACAGCCCAAATTCTCGGGCCATGACCGGCGCATGGGCCCAATGGGCATAGCCTAATAAGCCCAAGCAAGCCTATTATGTAATCTTGCTTAACATCCCATCAACTATTCTCAAGTCACCTTTCATAAGTCCAACTTATAATCACTTTAATAATGGGCTATAACAATCAAGAATTTCATTAATATAAACCCAAAATGATGTTAACATTTCAACTCATGGTGACATTAATAGTTAGAATATACATATTTCGTCTATGACACGTATCTTAGTATTTTACATCACATGAACGTACTTATAAAACAAAATGACTCTTGACTTTCAACGGAGTGACCACAGTGAAGATGCAGCTACTGAGATGCCATAGTACCTACCAAGAAAGCGAGCATATGTGTGCAACTCAATCTAGTTCTGAACTGCCTCTAAATCTGAAAACATGAATTTGAAAAACATGAGTATAAAACTCAGTGAGTGAACATAAGAAGGGAACAAGCAATCAATAGGAAGAATTTGGAAATCATGATGCACTTGTTTCAAAAACAATGCAATTGATTGAATTTCTTACTAAAAACCCCTCATTTCATACTTTGATTAATAACCTCATAGTGTTGCAACAACCCATGATCAATCCACGAAGTTAAATGGGTGAAAAATATGTCAAAAATCGAATAGGGTAGCATGTAGGACAGATTGTTTCTCGCTGTAGCGAAGTTCATTCTCGCTGCAGTGAGAAACAGTATCAGTTTGCATATTTTTCAGTTTTTCTAGCATTTCTTCTGCTACAGAAGTCCAGTTGACATAATTTTTGGACCATTAAAAAGCTAAGAGGAAGGGTTACAACTTTAGTGTTTACCACTTTTCCCAGTTCAGAAGGGAAGGTAGTAAAAATCTTCATCAAAGTGAAGGCACTGCATCAGAACTCGAGGGTTTCTCTCTACAGTGAGATTTATTTTCGCTGCAGTGAGTTTCTGGCTGCCAAAACAGAATGTTTCTCACTGTAGCGAGAAAGCATTCTCGCTACAGCGAGAAGTAGGGCACCTAAGTTTAAAAAAGACCTCCTTTGCACTAAAAATCCATTTGGTGTTGCAATGAACTCAATTTGCAAGAAAATGGGACATTCTCAAGATTCATCATGCCAAAATTTCACATGCATTACAACCATATACCATATATGTATATATATATATCAATCATCATGCACACCCTCCTATCATCATCAACTCATATGCAATGGCTTATGCGCACTCCTACTCGCACATAGCTGGGTCAGCAACGGCTTATGTGCAGTCCCACTTGCACATAGCCGAGTCAGCAACTGCTTATGCGCACTCCTACTCGCACATAGCCGGGTCAATATCATTACACAACATTATTCATATATATATATATATATAT
>NC_030852.1:16340994-16373633 GCF_000208745.1 Theobroma cacao
CCAAGGCACTAGTTTTCAAGATAAAACAAATAAAACACTTTAGGGATTCAATCAAACATACTTGTATACACATCCCAAAACCTTTTTAATGCAAGTTCACTCACCGGGATTGTTGAACCTCTAATCGACTCTAACCTCCACTAATGGTTCAAATGGGCAAGTGAGGCCTTGTTGGAACCTATACATACACAACATCACAACCAATCCAATTTACATTAATATCACTCCAAAAGCTAGTTTCTAATTCAAATTCTTCTAGTCATTCCTAATTGGCTTCCAACTATATCAAATGGATATTCCTTGCACTACTCAAATCACACTAAAAATGAATAAACAACTCAACAATAAAATAACTCATAATCCCAATTCCTAGCCATTATCAACAACTTAAAACCAAGCCTAGTTCATCACTCACCTTAGGGTTTCTTTGAAATTGAATTCTCTTCCAATAGCTTCCAAACAATTGTGAAAAATCTCTCTTTCTCTCTCTAAACCTCTAACTAGTGAGAGAAAGTGCTGAACAAGGACTTTTTGAGGGTTTTATAGTGAGATTGTGAAAGAGCATAAGGGTTATAGTTAAAAGGGCATAAAGGTATGAAAATTAGAGCTAGAGAGAGAAAGTTATGAAAGTTTCATATCAAGCTTCCATGGAGAATGGAAGCAATGTTAGATGGAAGAAGAAGAAGGAGAATAAGTTGTTGGAGAATGAAGAAGCTGTTGGAAGAAAAAGATATTTATAGCTCAAGTTTATCCATTCCATTTGAAATTACGAAAATGCCCTTAGCACATTAACTTGTTCTCCTTCAATCCTTGGTGCAATCTTTTTACTCTTTTGATACTCAAACAAGTCCATAATGGTCTAGACATGCTCGAGTTTACGAAACTTAAAAATTTTGACTCGAGGTGAAAAATGACCCTTTTGCCCCTGTGGTGAAAATTATTGAAACTTCTAGTTTTCTTTGTGTTTTCATCATTACACATTATTTATCCAGTTTTATGCCTATTTAGACCTTAAAATATCATAAAACCTTCTTTTGAGAGCTTTTTAGAGAAAATGACAAAACTACCCCTGGCCCGTGTTAATGCGTCTATGCATAGTTATGAGCCTATAGGGGTTGAGGTCTCACATTCTCCCCCACTAATAAAAATTCAGCGAATTTAAATTTAACTATGAGGTAACGTACCTCTAAGCATCAAAGAAGTGGGGATAATTTGTCCGCATCTCCTCCTCGGCCTCCCATGTTACCTCCTTGAATTCAAATCGACGTAGGGTGAATAATCAAAGTTCTCAAGTTCTGCCACATCACTCTCATCGGGCATTCTTAACATAGAATCTTGGTTTATGCATTATATCAACTTTCAATCTTTATAGAAAAGTCAACGATGTCATAATATATAATTATGTGTACTACTTTTGTTGGATAAAAACAATATCATTCTTTATCTTATGAAGAGAATTCAAATATGCTATTAATTCTGGTCACACCTCAATCAAATCATCCTTAAATCATCAATCATGCATGTTTACTTAACCATCCACAATTCCTCTACTTTGATCTTTTATCAAACCTTCCAACATGCAAGCATTTATAATACATAAGGATCAAACACTCTTTATTTATTCATATATGTTTAACATCACGGATGATTCAAATCCAGTAACCATTAGTAACCATTTTCCCAAAAACAAACTCCAATACTTTCATGTTTGAGTGCTCACTAGATAAATCTCAACTTATACCATAAGGCAATTCAATAAATCATGACATTTCGCATACCCCCTTATAATCTTAATCAATCTCTTTAATCAATAACTTAACCTCTCAAGATTAAAGCTGCTCAAAATTTTCCTTTTAAAGTTCCTTTCCAAGTCTCATTTTGATTACTAATTATTTCTACATTTCCGATGCATAGCTAATTTGTTCGTCATCAATCACCCACAACATATGTAACTTGATATTTCTCAAATTTACTCCAAACATCAAATCTCATGGCCTCATTAGTTTATCAATTTGAAGATCAAATTAAATATTTGTCTCTCCTGAAGTGCACTTTAAAATTTAAGAATCATTTATTAAGGCCTTTCTGATATTAACTTCTTTTAGTCCTTTTTACCTTAGAAAATTAAATCCATAATCATTCATTTTGAATCATGTGCTTTATATCAATTAAGACAGATTTACACTTTTAATTATACGAATCCAAATGCACACCTCTACGCATAAGCTATAAACTTTTCCCCACATCTTTATATATCAAAACTATATATATTGAAGTTATACCAAAACCGATACATCATTTTCCATTGCCCCTTAGGATATTAAATTCATGTCATACTTCTCTATTCGTGTACTTCACAATAACTTAACAATTTCTAGCTCACAGTTAAACTAGTTCATATGCCAAGCCTTTTAGGCTATAAGAAAACACCAATTTTGATCATGATATAATAGAATTTAATGAACTTATACCTAAAGTATAAATACTTACTTTTAAGCTAACAACATTATAATCCATTTGGTCACTGCCAAAATCAGCGATAAATTATCTTAATCATTGTCTAGCACTATAACCATTGATAGAATATCATCATCGAATCAAATTATAACTAACTCCGCATGAGCTTTTATACCAATATGCAATATATATATCCATACATATATATTTTCAAAAATTTTAACTTCGAATTGCCTTAGGCACATCAAGCCCAATAAGCCGTCTGTAAAATCAAAATAACCAACAATCAAGTTTAGAATCATTTTTTCTCTTGGTTGGTTAGATCATGCTCATCATTTGTGGTGAATACACAAAACTGATTTCAATATTCCATTCTCATACAAAAGTCAACCACTAATTGGCACTATCTCCAAACACCAAGTGTTTTATAAGTCGATTTTCTTAGTCAAAATTCATATTGTATTATTTCAACTTTAGGTCATGTCTCATTACCAAATCTTTACTCGTATACGAGTACTTGAATTTTCAAATCATCATCTCTTTTCTAAGTAGATTTCTATAATTTTCGTAGTGCATTTCTATTCCCTTACCAAAGGTAGTATCATTTAATCAAACCATGTCACCCTCATTTTCTAAACATTTGAAGCATAATTTAAACTTCCACTATGCCTATCAGGCACTTTACCTTGATAGTTAATCAAAATAAATTGGAACTTGTGGGGAAGCACATTTCACAATTTATGCTTTACGTCTACAATTATGTCGAGACCAGAACCTCATCGGGTCCACAAAATGGTAGGATAATCATTGCCTCGAACTAGTATTTCCAAGTATACTTATGCTTGTATCATATCTTCATACTTATGTGGCATGTCAGTCACGAGCCCAACTTGACTGTATAGTCATTTGCTCTTTAAGCTTTAATGTTTGCTCATTATGAAAAGTCTTTCGAATTTATCTCATCAGGGTATTCATAAGTTGGATACATGTCCATATTTTACAGTTCAAGGCCTAAAGCATTGAACACAACCTCATCATTGATGTTCTACGCTATTTATGTAATACAAAATATAATCTAAGAACTATGACAATGAAATTCTAAAGTTCCACCTTTATCTACCAATCATAGCTCCCCTTATGAACCCATACTTTACACTGCTTGATTGTTCACAATCTACTCGTGGCCATCCAAATTCGACCTCTTATAGCAAGTCAAGCTAATATATTTTCTTATGTTTTTCCATACATTTCCAAAACACTTAAACACTTCCTTTAATAAGGTTCCATTGAGAACTTAATCAATCAAAGGCTTATCTTTAAAGCCACTAATAACTTTTATCGTTCATTGTATGCTCGATAACACTTTAGCTCACTAACCCCACTGGACATTATTTTAAAATCTCCCAAGGTGTCCGTGTTCTTTGTTAGGATCATACCATCTAACTTAGTATAATTGCATTAATTATCCTTAAGCTCTTTATGCTCAGCATATCAACAAACAAATTTTCCCCTCATTCATGTTATTGACCTTGTTAAGGTATATGTGGCTTTTCAACCTTTCACAATACATTCCACATTTATGCCAGGGCATTCTCAATCTCATGCCAAGCCTATAGGCATGTAACCATAAATCAGGGTAAACTCCCCTATGGGATATCTCCTTCCATATGATGCATGGGGATCACATGATGTACAACTCCAAGTGTATGCCTACATATTGATAACCTCCATATATTTTATGATCATGGAAACCACAATTTTCAAAACTAGCTTTCTATCACAAGTTTGCAATCGGAACATTAGTTTCCACATATGTCACTTTGGACATACTTCACTACTAACATTCGTATACCTTTACCACAACATCCAGTGCAAATTGATTAAGTAATTATCTCCAAATTTACTCTTAGGTACACATATATCAAATTGTACACCACTTAGTGTTAAGATCTTGACTTTACTCATCAATTCTTAACCAATTACATCCATAAGATAGACAATTCACTAAATTTTTGTATCTTGCTTTTGCAGTCATAAGATCAAAATTTCTTAAGCTTAAGATGTAGAAGCTTCCTCTTAGAGCATATATGAAAATCCACATGTTTTAAGTCCCTTACCGTTGGAGAAATCACATTCAAGAGTAATCTTTTACATCATAGGTTGCATACTGAACTAAACATATTTTTTTAAAATTGACCTTTAAAGCAATTCATATATCGATCTTCATATAGAACTCCATATGGCACTTACACTAAATTTGTCATTTCCATGTCATTTAATTTCAAACTGCTAAATCCACATCTAGTCCTTCAATCTTTTGGCTCCACATTAAGCATAGCAAAATTCAAGCTCATCCTTAAAGTAGATCATTTACTAGCCTTTTACTTCATGACTATACGTCAATTATAATAATCCGTGATTTTCACCCTTGAGCTAATTCATGCTATTATAACCATAAACCACAATAATTCAATCCAAGCCTTAGAATCTCACAATTACTTAATTAGAATCAAAACCAACTCCATTTAAGCTACTATACACATATTCAACACTTATACGCTTATAAAATATTTCAAAAGCCCACACCATTTCTATAGGGGTAGGGCAAGCTTAATCAACACAGTGCACTTGCCTCCGTGCATGTGGGAATTAGTTTACACCTCCCTTAATACTTAGATGTACAAGCTTCAAGTGAATCTCAATGATCACTATTCATTCCAATCAAAGTGAGCCCCTTGTACCATTACTGTATATGTTTCTTTATATTGACTACAATAAGGATCCAATATTGTCCAATTTCTTCTCATTGACAATTATAGGCTCAAGTTCTAACTCCACTGAATGAATAAGGCATTACAGACCTATTAGTCCAGCTCCAATTTCCTCCATCTTTAATCAGAGGAATTTATTATTACATTAGCCTTTCATTAAGAGCATTTGCTTAAAATATTTCCAACAACAGCTCGTGTCTCGGGTGGCATCTCAAACCCGGACAACGGTACCACTTATGACGTCTGCATAATGTTAGTAAGAAGGTAGGTTACTAGAAATAGGAGTTTATATAGCCTCCTATTTATGAATTGTGTTGTAGTCACAAACCATAAACAACACTCTACATTAACTCTGACAACTCCGCTGACTGACACGAGAATCCTTAGGACTCGACTAAACCTAGAGCTTTGATACCACCTTTGTCACAGCCCAAATTCTTGGGACATAACAGGCGCATGGGCCCAATGGGCATAGCCTACCAAGCCCAAGCAAACCGATTATGTAATCTTGCTTAACATCCCATCAACTATTCTCAAGTCACCTTTCATAAGTCCAACTTATAATCACTTTAATAATGGGCTATAACAATCAAGAATTTCATTAATATAAACCCAAAATGATGCTAACATTTCAACTCATGGTGACATTAACAGTTAGAATATACATATTTCGTCTAAGACACGTATCTTAGTATTTTACATCACATGAACATACTCATAAAACAAAATGACTCTTGACTTTCAGCGGAGTGACCATAGTGAAGATGCGGCTACTGAGATGCCATAGTACCTACCAAGAAAGCGGGCATATGTGTGCAACTCAATCTAGGTCCCAACTGCCTCTAAATCTGAAAACATGAATTTTTAAAATGTGAGTATAAAACTCAGTGATTGAACATAATAAGGGAACAAGCAATCAATAGGAAAACTTTGGAAATCATGATGCACTTGTTTCAAAAACAATGCAATTGATTTAATTTCTTACTAAAAACCCCTCATTTCATACTTTGATTAATAACCTCATAGTGTTGCAACAACCCATGATCAATCCACGAAGTTAAATGGGTGAAAAATATGTAAAAAATTGAATAGGGTAGCATGCAGGACAGAATGTTTCTCGCTGTAGCGAAGTTCATTCTTGTTGCAATGAGAAATAGTATCAGTTTGCATGTGTTTCAGTTTTTCTAGTATATCTTCCGTTACAAACATCCAATTGACCTAAGTTTTAGACCATTAAAAAGCTAAGAGGTAGGGATACAACTTTTATGATTACCACTTTTCCTAGTTCAGATGGCAAGGTGGTCAAAATCTTCATCAAAGTAAAGGCACTGCATTAGAATCTGAGAGTTTCTCGCAGCAGCGAGATTTCTTTTCGCTGCAGAGAGTTTCTAGCTGCCAAAACAGAATGTTTCTTGCTGTGGCCAGAAGCAGGGCATCTAAGTGTAAAAAAGACCTCTTTTGCACTAAAAATCCATTTGGTGTTGCAATGAACTCAATTTGCAAGAAAATGGGACATTCTCAAGATTCATCATGCAAAAATTTCACATGCATTACAACCATATACCAAATATGTATATATATATATATCAATCATCATGCACACCCTCCCATCATCATCAGCTCATATGCAATGGCTTATGCACACTCTCACTCGCACATAGTCGGGTCAACAGCGGCTTATGCGCACTCTTACTCGTACATAGCCGGGTCAATATCATTACACAACATTATTGATATATGTATATATATATATAGTAGTACAATAATCCATAACAGCCACATGTCACATATAGAAACAATTTATCAAAGGCTTGTTTCCAAGGCACTAGTTTTCAAGATAAAACAAATAAAACACTTTAGGGATTCAATCAAACATACTTGTATACACATCCCAAAACCTTTTTAATGCAAGTTCACTCACCGGGATTGTTGAACCTCTAATCGACTCTAACCTCCACTAACGGTTCAAATGGGCAAGTGAGGCCTTGTTGGAACCTATACACACACAACATCACAACAAATCCAATTTACATTAATATCACTCCAAAAGCTAGTTTCTAATTCATATTCTTCTACTCATTCCTAATTGGCTTCCAACTATATCAAATAGCTATTCCTTGCACTACTCAATCACACTAAAAATGAATAAACAACTCAATAATAAAACAGCTCATAATCCCAATTACTAGCCATTATCAACAACTTAAAACCAAGCCTAGTTCGTCACTCACCTTATGGTTTCTTTATAGTTGAATTCTCTTTTAATAGCTTCCAAACAATTTTGGAAAATCTCTCTTTCTTTCTCTAAACCTCCAGCTAGTGAGAGAAAGTTCTGAACAAAAACTTTTTGAGGGTTTTAAAGTGAGAGAGTGAAAGAACACAAGGGTTCTAGTCAAAAGGGCACAAAGGTATGAAAATTAAAGCTAGAGAGAGAAAGTTGTGAAAGTTTCATATCAAGCTTCCATGGAGGATGGAAGCAACGTCAGATGGAAGAAGAAGAAGGAGAAGAAGCTGCTGGAGAATGAACAAGCTGTTGGAAGAAAAAGATATTTATAGCTCAAGTTTATCCATTCCACTTGAAATTACGAAAATGCCCTTAGCACATAATTTGTTCTCCTTCAATCCTTGGTGCAATCTTTTTACTCTTTTGATACTCAAACAAGTCTATAATGGTCTAGACATGCTTGGGTTTACAAAACTTAAAAATTTTGACTCGAGGTGAAAAATGACCATTTTTCCCCTATGGTGAAAATTATTGAAACTTCTAGTTTTCTTTGTGTTTTCATCATTACACATTATTTATCCGATTTTATGCCTATTTAGACCTTAAAATATCATAAAACCTTCTTCTAGGAGCCTTTTAGATGAAATGATGAAACTACCCCTAGCTCATGGTATTGCGTCTATGCATAGTTGTGAGCCTATAGGGGTTGAGGTCTCACAAAAATATTAGAGATTATTATCAAGAATATAGTACTACCGGTTACTGAATTTGAATCATCTGCAATGTTGAATATATATGAAATAGATAAAATGTTTTGATCCTTATGTATTATGAAATGTTTGAATAGAATTTGTATGGAAGTATGTAAACCAAAAAAATAGAGATTGATTGATGATTTAGACCCATAGTCAATGGTGGGATAAATGCTTGAATATTGAAAAGTTTGATAAAAGATCAAGGTAGAGGAATTGTAAATGGTTATGTGAACACGCATGATTGATAATTTAAGATTCATTTGATTGCGGTGCAACTAGAATTAATGGCATATTTGAATTCACTCTACAAGATGAAGAATAATATTGTTTTGATCTAAGAAGTTTAGTACACATAATTGCATATATTACGACATTGTCGAGTTGTCTATAAAGATGGGAGGTTGATATAATGTATAAACCAAGATCCTATGTTAAGAATGGCCAACGAAAGTGATGTGGTAGAATCTTAGAACTTTAATTGCTCACCCTATGTTTACTTGAATTCGATGACAAATTCTATTTAAGTGAGGGAGACTATAATACCCCGTACTTTGATATGTTGACTAATAAAGCTTATCGGATTCCATTTGAGGTTAATTAGAATGTTTAAAAGTGAGTTGGAAGTGAATCGGAGCATAATAAAACCTTTTGGGCTCTAAGGAGACAAGTGAAAATTTTTGAAATAAAATAATATTAAAATATTAATATTTTATTCAGTGTCAAAATTTATCCATGAAGAAGGAGTATATGGTCAATCTAAGTGGGGGAGAAGAGGAACGAGGAAATTTCAGAGCAAGATGAGGTTAATGGGGCCCGTGTGTCCTTATTAAATAAAGCTCACGCTGGTAAGTAAATATTTAAATATTTTGATGATACCGCGTTGAAGCATAAACTTGATATTTTATTGAAACAAGTGTTAAGGAAGAAAAATGGAAAGAAATTGGAATTAAAAGATTGTGGAAGCATACAATTAAAAAGGGTGAAAAGCTTGGAGAGCAAAATGGCAATTTTGCCATTAGTGGTCAAAGCTTCCAAAGAAAGCTTTGACTCTTCATCCTTATCCCATGGCTAGTCCTTATCTCCAGCCAAAAGATATTTTCTCCTCCACCTTCATGCTCTCAATGCCATTTTCACCCACCCAACGCCATTTTCATGCTCCCATGCCATTTCACCTTGCCACCATGCATTTGAAAAGAAAAATAGAGAGAATCGGCCTAGGAAAGAAGGGAAAGAAAAGTAAGAGACTTGGGTAGTGAGTTATTCAAGAGTAATTGAAGAAATATCAAGTGGGTCTCAAGATTCAAGAAACATAAGGTAAGGATTTTTGTGTTTTAAACTCATGGTTGGTTAAATCTTTGGAGAAATAATGTGTGAACCATTTTGTGGAAGCTATGGTGGCCATGGGTGTAAGGAAATTATGAATTTTGTTGGGTTAAATCCAAGCTAAAACCAAGTGGTAAGCTTAATGCAACAATTTAAAGCCTATGACTGGTTTAATATGGTGAGAATGATTGTGTGCAATATGTAGGGGTATCATGATGTCATGGGTATGGATGGAATGCAATTATATTAATTGTAAGCTTGGAAATAATTGAGTAAAAGTGAGGATGATTGGTGCTACCATATATGTGGATTATGTGTGAAAATATAAGACGAATTTGAATGAAAATGGCTAGAAAAGGTTAATAGGGGTGCTAAAGTCAGAATTAAGTTACCGATAATTATAATTTAAAGAATTACGCAAGTAAAGGATAAAGGAAACTAGTGTAAAAATGTGTCAAGATATAAGTTAGTTGAATAAGGATTCATGATTGAAGGAAAAAGAGAAGTAGAAACAATGTACACTAAAAATATTGAATTTGGATTGTTGCTAGGAAGTGCAAAAGTAAAGATAGTAGACTGTGGTGGCGTGTCGGAGGAAATAACGAACGACCGACAAGTAGAAATAGCTAGATACACCTCCGAACTAATAGCGATGTAATATCCCGCTATTGTAAGGTGAGTGAACTTGCATTAAAATGTTTTGGGATAAATGCATACGTGTTTAATTGAATCACCTGAAATGTTCTATCGGACTTTTCTTTAAAACGTGCATGGGAACAAGCCCTTGATGAAATGTTTTTATGTGGTAAAATATGTGATATAATGAAACCATGTGTTCTTATATTATGTGGATATCTGTGTTATGCTTTGAGTGATAATGTTGTATAATAACTATAATCACGCACGTGCGGTGTGGGAATGCACGTGACGGTGCCAGTAGTGTGCGGTGTGGGAGTGCACATGCTGGTAATGACATGGGCGGGAGTGCGTGTGATGATATTGAAATGTGTGTGTAGGGAGTGCACATGATGATATTGCCTTGTGTGTGTAGGGAGTGCACATGAGCTGAGTAAGGCGGCGGCGGTGTACATGTATATATATATATGCTATAGACAAGTTATGAAAATAAAAAATTTAATTGTACTATATGCTATAGAATGCCTTTCCGCCGCAATGAGATTCGCTTTGCTATGCTTGCCTTGAATTTTCTAAATGTTTTAAAATGAGTTGAAAAACAGCACGACATCAAGTTATGTTGATAATATATAAAATTGCATTGTTTTTACACAAGTGCATCATGTTTTCAAAAAGCTCTCTGTATCGTTTGCTTGTTCCCTTCTTATGTTCACTCACTGGATTTATACTCACTCTTTTTTTAACTTCATGTTTTCAGATTTAGAGGTAGTTGGGACCTAGATTGAAATGTCCATTTGTATTCACCATTTGGTAGGTACTAGGGTATCTTGTAGCGGCACCCATGCCCAGAGTTACTCCGCTGATAATCAAGGTCTCTTGTCAGTGTATATATTTACTAAAATGTAAATTATGAAATTGTTATGCACTCTGTATGTTGATTGATTACCCTTATCAGGTAGGGTTGAAGAATGATAACCCTATTTTGGGGATGTTATATATATATATATATAGATATACACTTGTTCTGATGGTCTAATTTCGAAAGAACATTCATTAGAAATTTTGAGTAATAGATCTTAAAGAAAGAGAAGCTTGCTTGGGTCTGATGGGCTATGCCTATTGGGCCCTTGCGCCAGTCATGGCCCAGGAATTGGGCTGTGACAGGTAAATAGAGGGACGAATCCCACAGGAATTACACCAACTTAAGCTAAGTACTAAAATTGTGGCAAACTAATTTTATCCGAGTAGTCAAAATTAAAAGATTATTTAAAAGCTAAATTAAACTAACAAATTAAAACTAATAATTGAAAGCAAAATTCACTAGAAAACCAATTAATTATTAAGTTTAGCCATCAAGAGTAATAAGAATAATAAAAGCTAAGGAAAAAGAAAATAAACAAATTTTGGCAACCTTGATCTTCAATCTTCAACCTCAACCTTTAACTTCTTGAATCTCTCTTAGGGTTTTCTTCTTACGCCTAACTTCTCATCAAGTTATCTAATTATACTTGAAACTAAACCTAATTTTCCCTAAACTGAACTACTTTAGCCTAATGACTGTTAATTTGGGCATAGAATACGCGTAGATCCTATAAGATTTAAATCAGCCCACATCCTTTTCTTTCCCACAACAACTAATTCAATTTTTTCTCTTTGACACCACAATTGTCACAACCCAATTTTCGGGCCATGACTGGTGCAAGGGCTTAATGGGCTCAGCCTACTAAGCCCAAGCAAGCTTATTTATAAAATCTTATACATTAATCCATACTCCTTAAAAATTCAAAATTTGTAGCGTTCAAATATAGTTCCTTTGAAAAAAATTCATAAAACCCAACTATGCATTCAAAATGGCATCATCAACCATAATACACATATATAGTTTGACAAATGAATCTCAGCATTTCACAACAAGTATTCATATAAGCATAATTAGGCCTTGACCGTTAGTGGAGTGACTCTGGTCACAGTTGCTAACATTTAATGTCATGGTAAACCTACCGAGCAATGGATAGGGAGGAGTACCTTGTCTTAGAATCCAATCACCTTTAACTCAGGAAACCTAAAACATGAATTTTAAAAACGTGAGTACAAACTAAGTGAGTGAACATAGGAAGGGAACAAGCAATGACAAGGAATGGTTTAGAAAATATGATGCACTTATTTAAAAACAATGCCATTTAGTTCAAATTCTTATTAAAATCCCTCCATTAAACCCTTGGTTGTAAAATCATTTAATGATGAAGGAACCGCATTCAGCATGAAATTGGAAAGAAGGGAAATTTTTAGCAATTATCCAAGTAAGGTAGTATAAACAGAATGTTTCTCGCTGCAATAAAATCAATTTGCAAATAACAGCTAATTTTCAAGATTCATCATATGCATCTCACCCAGCTCATGTGCATCCCACCACATCGTGCACATAGTCGGACATCCTATCTCACCCGGCTCATGTGCATCCCACCACATCGTGCACATAGCTGGACATCCCATCTCACTCGGCTCATGTGCATCCCACCACATTGTGTACATAGCCGGACATCCTATCTCAGCCGGCTCATGTGCATCCCACTACATCGTGCACATAGCCGGCTAGTATCACCATCCATCTCCCTCACCACCATCATCACCGACAAGTGCACACTCACCTCGCACATGCACGGTTGCATTTGTCACACAATGGTACCATTTATGACGTAGTATATATATATCAACATTATACAAAAACATATGGATTCATCCTTTTACACATTTCACATTTCACAACATCAAACATTTTATCAAGGGCTTGTTCCTAGGAAATTTTAAAGCAAAAATTGATAAATTTCCCAAATGATTCATTGAAACACATAAACATTTACCCAAAACATTTGCAAATGCAAGTTCACTCACCTGACAAAACTAGCACCAACAAAGTCCTAATCCAAGTAGTCTCGAAATACCATTAAAACCTATGTTTATCAATAAACCATAACAACCTCAATTAAGTCATAAATTAAATATAATAATTCTAATAAATTTACATTAGGCAATCTACCCTTTAACCTAACATTTAACCTAAGTTTCTAGTCTAATTCACAAACCCATTTGGCCAACTACTCCAATTTAAAATTTCATTACCTGGATGAGCTTGGAGGCATGAAGATCAACAAAAAACCTAATCTTTCCAAGAAAAATAATTTGAAAAAATTAGGGAATAAATCTAAAAATATAACCATAAATTCAAAAATTCCAAAAGTTGGAAATATATACCTTTCAACCTTGAAAATGAAGATTTGAAGCCAAAAATCCAAGTGTTGTTGAAAGTGAAGTAGAAATAGAAAATAAAGAAAAGAGAGAGATTTTTCTTTCTCTCTCCTTGGGTTTGGAAGTGTTGAAAATTGGGGTTAAAAGTTGTAACTTTGGTGCACAAAGAGTTGGGAGAAGAAAGAAGCAAGAAGAGAAAGGAAATGAAAAGAAAACAAGGAAAGAAAATGAAAGAAAATTAACTTTCCATGGGAGAATGAGATAATGGCGTTGGAATTCAAGAATGAAGAAGAAACATCTTGCTGGAGGAGATAAAGACGGTTTTGGGCTGATAAGGATGAGAGTCAAAGCTTCCTTTGGAAACTTTGACCAAACTTTGTGTAAAATTACCGTTTTACCCTCCAAGTTTTTTTTCCCTTTTTAATTTAGTCCTCCCAATACTCATTTAAATCCAATTTCCTTTTATTATCTTCTTCTACACATGTACAAACAAAATATAAAGTTTGTACTCTAACGCGGTGTCCACATAATATTTAAAATATTTATTTACCCGCGCTATCTTTACTTAATAAAGACACGCAGCCCCATTAATGTCATTTTTCTCCGAAATTTTCTCATTCCTTTTCTCCCCCACTTAGATTGACCATATACTCCTCCTTCATGAAAAATTTTGACACTGAATTATTGGTCCCAATAATATGTGCTAGAGAGGGGGGTGAATAGCACAATTTGGCTCTTTCAAATATTGCCTCAAAGTCTATATAAGGGCGAGACAAATGAAAGAAAGAAAATGAAACAAAAAAAGAGTAAAAATGATAACAGAATTTAGAGTGGTTCGGTCCAAGACCTACATCCACTACCTTGATTATTCAACCAAGGATTTTCCCAACAAATTCACTATGAACCGGTGAAATTCACAAGCTTTCACCAAGTTTTACAATGGCTTTTACCAGGCTTAGCCAAAACCTTTCACAATAGTTTTTACCGGGATCAACTAAAACCCAAAGTGGTTTTTCAAAGGCTCAACCATAACCTTTCACAATGGTTTTTTACGGGCTCAACCAAAACCAAAGTGGTTTTTCAAAGGCTCAACCACAACCTACAACAATGGTTTTTCACGAGATCAACCAAAACCCAACAACTAACTTTTCAAGGCTAAGTTAGAACTTATACACTCAATCAAGCAATCATAGCTTGAAACAAACACTTAGAGTGACTCCCTCACTCTAAGAATATAAAGAGAAGTAAAAGAAAGTACCTATGATCACAAGTTGATCTAAATGGTACAAGGTTGAGTGCAGATTACAAATACAAGAGATGAGCGTTTGAGTGCAGCAAGGTGTAGAGAAGATCTTTTGGTTTTTTAGCTTTATATGGCTCAAATCTCCTCCAAAACTTTAAAAAACTTGTTTTTAGTTGCTGGAAGACCCTTTTATACTTGTAGATGCAACTCTAATGGCAGTTTGGTAGTTTTATGTCTGTTGGAAACAATTGAGGATGAGTTTTAGCCGTTAATCTGTCTTGTAGTGCTCTGGTTCAATTTGCAAACAAAGAGCTCTTAGTCAACTAACTTGGTCGACTAAGTTGGTTCTGTTTTAGGTTGCAGATTTTGGCAAAGAGCACTTCGACTGACTTGGTCGACTAAGTTGGTTCTATTTCTCAAACTCTTCAACCCGTCATTCCTCTAATTTGAAACTTGGTCAACCAACATTTTTCCTTGTTTCACCAATAAGCTTCTTCCTTGTTAGACAGCTACATCTTGTTATTTTTATCCCTCTTTTTCTTTTGATATACTCTTTGAAGAGTTAAATAATTAATTTCATACAATAATTTTCCTGCACACTCAAGTAAAGGCATTAGACACAAATAAATGGGAATGTTTTATTCTCATAAAAAACATATAGAGTCAACATTCTCTATCTATTATTTTTTATGATCACGAAACACTCCTAGATTAAGAATGTAATGTCTATGTTCAATATGAATGCTTCAAATCCTTATGTGTAATGAGTTGCTCCCCCTTAGTCAATGCATCTAGTTTTCTTTACATAATTTTCAACAAAACCAAAACTAAGCATCACACATATAAATTAAACATGAAGTCCATTAAACTCATTTAACTGAGTCTTCCTTCTCTCTTTTTTCTTTTTCATCATTAAACAAGATATTCAAAACTCCCCTTTAATGAGTGCATCAAGATTTTCCTTTAATCTTTAAATCAACCTTTAATGAATGAGAATCATAAGCACTCAAACAACTAAGTTATACAAGCTTATAAATATAGTTCAATAATTTTAAGAGTCAAGCTTGTGTCAATGTAAGAACAAGTGTATGGGAGTTAAATCATTTTAAGAAATTATCAAGAATTACTCAAATAATGCTCAAGCAAATTTGATCATTTTGTCATAATCAAAACTATAATAATTTTAAAGCTAACATGAACAAAATATTAATATTTTAATATTATTTTATTGTAAAAATTTCCTCTAGTCTCCTCTTGGCTCCTTGGTACCCAAAATACCTTATTATGCCTCAATTCATTTCCAAATCACTTTTTATCTCTTAAATTCTTCCTCGATAAAATATTATTATTTTTTTATTATTTTATCGCGTTTGGAATATTTTATCTCAAACTATTCCTTTCATCTTTCATCACTTTTAAACATTACAATTAACCTCAATTGGCATCCGATAAGCTTTATTAGTCACCATATCAAAGTACAGGGCATTACAGTCTCCCCCACTAAAATAAAATTCGTCCTCGAATTTTCCTCAACGTCAAGTTATTAATCTCCCTCAATGATCTTATTCCATTGCCTTCTTCATAGGGAATTTTTATTTACACACTTCATTAACTTCAATTTGACTAGAACACTTTACAAGATTAGGGTACGTGTCTTATATCTATTACCATCTTTGAGTCAAAACCACGGTACCCTTCTCAATTGTTCTTTCTTATCACTAAGATCCCAAGTATGCCTTTAATTCCATCACTAACCTCAAACATATCTTTATTTCGATTCTTTTCAAACCTCCAGTCATTCATTCACCTCGTTTACCTCCAGTTCGACTAGAATGCTTCACTTATGTCTATTATCATTCTTTAGAATCAAATCAATGGTAGCTTTCACGATCATTATCTCTTATTTTAAGACATTGAGTATGTCGTTATCCCCATCATTAAATTTGAACCATAACTCCATCTTAATCATATTGATTTCAATCACATTTTATACTTACTTATGTATACCAATCACCATCTTATTACTTCATTCCTTGTCAAACTTCTCAACATTCATTCATTCATCCTATCCTCATACACTATTATGTAGCTTACAGCATCATTAACATGCCATATTCATTCTTGTACGTATTCTCAACGTTGGGGGAGGTTAATGGCTTCAATTATTCCCACATACTCATGTTTACCATCAATTTCTGTAACTTCAATCTTCTTAATTGTATTAGTCCATCTTGTATGGCTTAACCACGTTATAGATTACATTTCCTTGGTATCATTTCTTTGACTATTTCTCCAAAATTTCTTATATCAATATAGCTCAACTTCTGATGGGATACTTTATCGTTGCATTTTCTATACAACTCATTAATTATTGAGTTCAAATCTCAAATTACTTAGAACAATTCTTCACCTCAGTTGGTCAAGTCATCAATTTCACATATATGTATGTACATGCATTTCCAAATGTCAACATCCGTCGTTACCCATAGGGATCCATGTGTTCGCGTGCCTTGGACTACATTTCCCTTTATTCATCCCCATCTCTATCTAAAATTCAATATAATAATCCTCATAGTGCATGTCAACATTTTTGTTATGCCTATGCATAACTTCATATCGTTTATATCATTTCTCATTTATATGCTTGAGTTTCATCGTACTATATATATCTTTGCATCACAATGTCATTAATCACATCTCACTTGCTAAATGTCATTTGCATTAAATTGCAATCCGGTATTCATATATGCTTCATAATCTCGTTGATCTTTCAAAGGTTTATCTTTATTGGATCATTGCATCTTATGCAATACCACAATCCCTAAAAGGCATCCTTATTTCTCAATTATTCTTCATAACTCTAACATATATATACTATATCCTTATTGCATTTCGACTTTAATGAGTCACCTAAAACTTAGACTCATTTGAATTGTGCATGCCTCAAGCATTTTCGAGTTCCAATTTCCATACTACATTAGGAAGTTTTCATTATCAGATTTCATTATCTAGATTATCTTCAATCATCCTTTGTTCTATTCTTCCATACTAATGTGACATCATTCTCTCTCGACCAATCGGCAGTTTGTAGTTGAACTATAAGACTTGAAACAAGTTCCTCCTAAAGTACTTTTCAATGTCATTACGAATTTCACTTTCAGCCTGCGGCTTCCTCTTTATAACCACATAACTTAATGCTTTCTTTCACAAAATCCATAGTAAAACTCTTCTTGAGTATTTCCTTGGGGATACCTATCTTAAACTTATGTCTCACCGCAAGTGATCACTTAACCCATGACTTAGCCATTAGGCTCCTCAAAAAGTTTCAAAAATCCCACATTTTATACTTGCCTTGTACGATTAGTAATTCCTTCTCAAATATGTTTGTGCATTCCTAAAACACTTATTCTCCTATTTGCTCCTCAACATCTCGAGCATATCGTCCTATAGACATGCACTTATTCTTAAAGATATATAAATACATACTCGTCCATTCAATCCCCAATTCATCTTCATAGGTTTCTGGTGTGCCACACAATTGGCCTTGTGTCTTTACTAACCCTTTTCATTTAGCTAAGTCAAGACAAGAATTGTAAATTCTCATAACGATATTCTGGATAAACCCATTTGCTATACCACTCTTGTAGTCCTTCATTCCCACTTTCATCACTTGGTATTGACATCCCTTATCAATATCTTATACATTCATCTAACTTTTCATTCAATTTTTCTTTAGCCTTTAACAAGGCTTAATCTCTTGTCTCCTTTATTTCTTAGGATTTGACTTTGGTCAACATATTATTCATCCTAATACTTCACATGGTATCTTATCTCAATGTAGCCATCTCAAGAATCTTTCAACTTCTCTTTCAATTATATGCCCATATACAAGGCAATAAAGAAACTTTTCAATTCATTCATGTAAACATTCTCCAGAACATTTAAAACTCCCAAATAACAAAACTCAATGACCAATGACCATAATTCAGCTTGTAAGCTCATTATCGTGCTACTTCCATCTTACTCATGCATCCTAGACATGAGGTGTCCCTAACACTGTGGCATTGGACAGTCAGTGCTGCAGCGTCGCGGTTGCTAGACCTGGGATAGTTTCAAAGCTACAGTGCTAAAGAGTTAGTGCTGTAACATTGTGGCTGCTGGAAATTTCTTCCACGAATAAGTTCTTCCATCTTTAAAGTTACTAAAAGGATCATGCTCAACCATTTGGCTTTCCTCCAAGCCTATTCCATAATTTTTCATGACCATGTGTATCTTCTCTTTTTTTTATCATATGTACTAAGCTGAGTCATCATTTTTCAAACTCATTTTATCCTTTAACACTTATCTTGTCAAGCCCAGCTCTATTATATACTTGCCATGTCATTCATGTACTTGATAGCATGTCTGCATACTTGAATGCCTCGAAAAATCATTAAAAGTCGGTATCGTACCTAGTGGTACAATTAAGTCGATTAAAACCTCGAACTAGTCCAAATAGAGACTTTAGGATGTATTTGAGAGTTATTGAACCTTAGAATATCTTAAAATGATGAATCGGAGTTCGAGGATTAATTTAGAATCTAATCAGGAATTTTTATAACGTAGGGGCAAAATGGTCATTTTGCCACTCGAGGGTAAAAATTAGAATGTTGGACTAGATTTTTGACCAAGTTTGATGATTTGGAGCATAATTTGAAATTGAGAAGTGAAAAATTCCAATTTTGACATTTCTCCAAGCATCAGGGCAAATCGGTCATTTCACATGTCCATGAGGACGTAATTGGAATTTTTAAAATTTTACACCACCGTGACACTTGTCAAGCCCATGAATTTCACCTATTATCATTTTTATACATTGGATATGTCAAGCCCAACTCTATAAAATATTTGCCATGTCATTCATGTGCTTGATAATATGTTTGTATACTTGAAAAGCCTCGAAAAATTGTTAAAAGTCGGTAGTGAACCTAGCGGTACAACTAAGCTAAATTAAGTCTCGAACTAGTCCAAATAGAGATTTTAAGATGAAATTGAGAATTTTAAAAACCCAAAATGACTTAATATGGTGATTCAGAGTTCTAGGATTGATTTGGAGTCAAATTGGAATTTTCATGATGTAGGGGCAAAATGGTCATATGGCCTCCCAAGGGTAAAATTGGAATTTTACACCACCCAACACTTGTCATGCCTAAGGATTTCATCCATTAACATTTTATATTATGGATAATTGAGATATTTTATGTGGTGGTGAGAGAAAGCTTAGTTGTTAAGTGCTAAACACGGACCAATGGAATGGTGACAAGTGGCAAGCTTTCATTTCTTTATAATTTACAATAAAAATCAGCACAAGACTCTCCCATTCCACTCCCATATGTTCGGCCTCACCAAGGAAAAGAGGAAAGAAAGAAGAACAAAACCCTAGTAGAAAAATTCAAGGGAAAATTGGTGGATTTCAAAGAATTAAGCAAGTAAAGGTAATATTTCTTGAATTTAGCTTGTGATCTACCTTTCCTATGCATTCTTTTTCATTTTCCATGGTTGAGAATGAAGATTTCATGAAGATACCTTTGCTAGCCGGACATGGGGCAAGGGGTTTTGATCTTGGATTTAGCTAGATTACATGTTATTCTAGTGTTTTTAGTTGGTTGGTGATGTGTAGAATGAAAAGCAAACAAGAAAAAATTAATGTTCTTCCATCACCTTCATTGGCCGAATCTTCCTTATGGTATGTTGATGGTAGATTTGATTTTATTTCAAGTGATTTGGCTAGGAACTAATGATTTATGGTGTAAAAAAATCAAGTATGAAAAACCATAGTGTTTATGCACCCACCATGGCCGAATTTCATAAGGAACCTAGTGATAATGATTCTTGTGATATCTTGTGTTATTTAGTTAGAATTTCATGAATGGTGGTGATGGAAATCGAAAATGGTAATTTTAAAGTATAGTTATTTTAGTAAATAAGTTGAATAACAAAGAGAAAGTCAAGCTCATTAAGGCACTTTGGTGTATTTTGGAACATTGGAAGTGTGATGAATATAATTGGAGTCAATTTGGATGTTTTGGTTAAATCAAAGGTGGAGAGTTCGAATTAGGTTGAAAACCGATCCATTCCGATCACAATTGAACCAACGTGTAACCCCGTCTTTAAGTGACTATCCAAACAACGTCATGCATTCATATAGAGCCTGAAATAGATTTATAATGACATGACACAATATATTGAATTATTTGTCATGTATTGTGTATAGGTTGTGAAACTTTCGATAAGGGTAAGGAGATTGTACCCGAAGACCGGGACTATGAGTACTTCGACTCTCGATATCGTGAGTAACCTTATTATCGTCTTAATTATCTAAAGTAGTTTTTATTATTTTTCGTGATTTTATAGAAAAATGAGTTTAAATGGTAAATCCTTATGTTTTATAAGAAAAATGTGATTAAATGAAATGAGTTTTGTAAATCATTTTGAAATTGAATGATGATTTTAGAAATTGAGTAATTGGAGACTGTTTGATTGTGTTATAAATTTATGATTTGAATTGAATGGCTTATGGTGATATTGGCATGAATGGTTGAATTGGAAATTGTGTTGAAATTGTATGAATTGTTTGTTTTGCCTTAACAGGTTGGATAGTATTATATTAGCCATGTTATGCTGCCGAAATGTTATTGGTTTAGTGGGTTATGTATTTAGCTTACTGTAATGGGCGGGTTTCCATGGACTAGCCTATTAGAGGGGCACGGTAAACTCCGTTATATTTACCTTAGGACGAGAGGCGCGGAGGGTATCTCTTGAGGTAAAGCTTTAGAGTTCACTACACGCTAAACCACCACGTGAAGGTGAACTCAGCCAACGCCAAGAAACGGCTATGCTTTTAAACAAAAAAAAATGTGTTTTATGCGTATATGAACTTTTCTTTAACAGCCTTGGCAGACTCGGTTAGATGCCTCGCCCAAGGTATCCCCGAGAATAAGTTTTGGTACGAGCCAAATTTTTAAGAAATTCATAAGCCATGTTGATTATTTGAATGAAATGAAATTATTTTATTTAGTTGAAATGAGTTTGAAACGTTATGAATCATAGTACGATGAACTATTTTAAATTGTCTCCATTTACTCGACTTTAGATATTTTAGATGATGTTTGTTTACTCACTGAGTTTATATAAACTCACCACCCTCCTTTCCACTCATTCCAGGCTCAAGATAGTCTGTAGATAGCTGATTTCGTTGAGGGCTACAATTGGATTTACATCCTCAAAAATCGTAGGTTCGCAGCCGTCATTACTTTTGGTCATTCGGAGGCCCACATGTCATTGTAAATTAAATTACATATTCTGGCTCACTATGTTACTGTATGTACGAATTTATTTTGCTTTTACGCTACAAAAATTATTTACGGATATCTTTATAAATATTGTTTAGTAAGAAAATGGAATATTTTATTTAATATTTTATTTTATTCTAATAGCTATCATTTCACTTTAAATGAATGTTTTAGACATCTAAACTTATTTTTGGTTATGAAATACGTATCTTTCACTCATAACTACATTTTTAGATAGTTTCAAAATTTTTGTGAAAAAATGACCAAAATACCCTTGTGAGACGAAAATTAATTTTTTATTGTTTTGATTTGGAAATAGTTTATATTCCCTTAAAACATGATATTTAGTAACTATTGGTCACAGGGGAGATGTAAAACTGATGCGAGAGCCTTGCGAGGTTTCGATTGACATTTCGGGTAATGAATGTCTATCAAGACATCGAGGGGGATGTCACGGGCTCGAAAAAAGTACTGGGTCGTGACATTTCTATTAGTATCAGAGCTTTTGGATTTAAAGTTGTTTTAAAAATTACAGTGTTAGTGTGGCCCCAAGTTAAGTTAGGTTAGGTTGAGTTGAATACATGCATCAACATATAGAACTTGAGGTTGTCTAAACTCACTTTGTCTCTTCTTATAGATCATTATGCCTCCTCGACGTGGAAGCCCACCTTTCTCTAGATCAGTCGGAGGGGGAGAGGTCATTCTTAACATAGTCAGCCAGATCCTGTAGAGGGGGAATCGGTTGCGTCTACTATTCGGGCAACACCCGCTGTTGAATAGACTTAGACTCCCCCACATCCTCCACCTCCTCCACCACCTACTAGTATTCCTGCCATGCCTCCTGAGGTAGTTCAGGCATTGACAACTTTCCTCACTACTATTACTGGCCAGGCTCTGGCTGGTCAAGTTCCTCCTACTGTTCCTCCGGTATCTCCTTTAGTGCCACCACCACCACCTCTTATTCCACCACCAGTGCCGGATGTCTCTATTTCTAAGAAGCTTAAGCAGGCTAGGCAACTTGGTTGGGTTTCTTTTATAGGTGATTTAGACGCAACCGCAGCTAAATATTGGATTAATCAAGTTTCGGAGACACTTTCTGATATGAGGTTGGATGATGACATGAAGTTGATGGTGGCCACAAGATTACTTGAGAAGCGGGCCCGTACATGGTGGAATTCAGTAAAATCCAATTCTACTACTCCTCCGACTTGGTCAGATTTTCTAAGAGAATTTGATGGTTAGTATTACACTTATTTCCATCAGAAGGAAAAGAATAGAGAATTTTTGAGTTTGAAACAGGGGAACTTAACTATAAAGGAGTATGAGGCTCGTTTTAACGAGCTAATATTATATGTGCCGGATCTGGTGAAAACTGAGCAGGATCAGGCCAGTTATTTCGAGGAAGGGCTCCATAATGAGATTAGAGAGCGGATTACAGTGACAGGTAGGGAGCCGCATAAAGAAGTGTTACAGATGGCTTTAAGGGCTGAGAAGCTCGCAAATGAAAATATGAGAATGCGAGCTGAGTTTGCAAAAAGAAAGAATCCTAGTATATCTTCTAGTCAGCCAGCAAACAAGGGCAAAGACTCATCTGCTTCAGGGAGTACTACCTCTACTTCTGTAGCATCTTCCCAACCCCCATTTCCACAGCCACAACAGAGGCCTTCGAGATCTAGTAGGTCTGCAATAACTTTTCCTGGGAAGAGTTCTAGAGGTTTTGATAGATGCAGAAATTGTGGGAGAAATCATGTTGGGCTGTGTAGGGGGCTTGTACGATGTTTTCATTGTGGTCAGCCGGGTCATATGAGGAGTGATTGCCCACGTTAGGACGAGCCACTACTACTGCATCATCTCCACTAGCTCGCACGGATATGCAGATGAGAGATGCTTCTGGGTTACCACCGAGACAAGGAGTAGCCATATGGTCCGGTGTGAAGAGTAACACCCCAGCACATCCACCCTCTAGACCACAGACTCGTTCTTCGACAAGAGTTTTTGCTGTGACAGAGGATGAGGCACGGGTCTGACCTGGAGTAGTGACAGATACTATGTTTTTATTTGATAAAGATGCTCATGTCCTAATAGATTCGAGCTCGGATAGGTCTTATGTGAGTACGACATTTGCATCATTTGCTGATAAAAACCTGTCACCATTAGAGGAAGAAATTGTAGTTCACACCCCTTTAGAAGAGAAGCTAGTTAGAAACACTTGTTTTAGAGACTGTGGGTAATGGTTGGTGAAGAAGAATTTAGGGGTGACTTAATTCCTCTAGAAATCCAGGATTTTGATTTAATATTGGGTATGGGCTGGTTAACTGCACATCGGGCTAACGTGGATTGTTTTTGAAAATAAGTTGTACTTCAGAATTCTGAGGGAGCAGAGATTGTATTTGTAAGGGAACGTCGACTAGTACCGTCTTCTGTAATCTCGACCATCAAAGCTCTAAAACTAGTACAAAAAGGGTATCCAGCATATTTAGCACACGTGATCAATACTTCAAAGGGGGAACCTAAGTTAGAGGATGTTCCAATAGTAAGTGAGTTTTCTGATGTATTTCCTGATGATTACTAGGACTACCTCCTGATCGAGAGCTTAAGTTCCCTATTGATCTACTTTCGGGTACCGCACCTATTTCTATCCCTCCGTATCGAATGGCTCCGATCGAGTTGAAAGAATTGAAAGTCTAGTTGCAAGATTTGGTGGATAAGAGTTTCATTCGTCCTAGCACTTCTCCTTGGGGAGCGCTAGTCTTATTTGTAAAGAAGAAGGATGGCACTCTTCAATTGTGTATCGATTACCGTCAGCAGAACCGAGTGACCATCAAGAATAAATACTCTCTACCCTGGATCGATGATCTTTTTGATTAGTTATGAGGTGTTATGGTGTTTTCTAAGATTGATTTGAGGTCTGGGTATTATCAGTTGAAGATTAAGGAGCAAGATGTACCCAAGACTATTTTCAAGATGCGTTATGGGCATTATGAGTTTCTGGTTATGCCGTTTGGTCTGACTAATGCCCCATTAGCTTTTATGGATCTTATGAACAAGGTGTTCCATCCATACTTAGATAAGTTCGTGATAGTATTCATAGATGATATTTTGGTCTACTCGAAGAATGATGACAAATATGTTGCCCATTTGCGCATTGTGCTGTAAACTTTGCGCGAGAGACAACTTTATGCCAAGTTCTCTAAATGTGAGTTCTGGTTGAAGGAAGTGGTTTTCTTGGGACATGTTGTGTCTGGAGATGGAATTTATGTCTATCCCAAGAAGATTGAAGCAATCTTACAATGGGAGCAACCGAAAACGGTAATAGAGATTCGTAGTTTTCTTGGCTTAGCCGGTTATTATCGGAGGTTTGTTCAAGGATTCTCATCGATAGTTGCTCCTCTGACTCGTTTGACTCTTAAAGGAGTTAAGTTTGAGTGGGATGATGTCTGTGAGAGTTGATTTCAGGAGCTGAAGAACCGATTAACCTCTGCTCCCATTTTGACACTTCTTGTTAATGGGAAAGAATTTATGGTGTATAGTGATGCCTCTAAATTGGGATTAGGGTGCTTGTTAATGCAATATGAGAAAGTGATAGCTTATGCTTCCCGACAGTTGAAGAAGCATGAGACAAATTACCCTACCCATGATTTGGAGTTAGCAACAGTAGTCTTTGCATTGAAGATTTGGAGGCATTACTTATATGGTTAGCGTTGTCGGATTTTTACCAACCATAAGAGTTTGAAATACTTGCTCACCTAGAAAGAGCTTAACTTGAGACAGAGACGATGGTTAGAGTTGATTAAGGATTACGACTTAGTGATTGATTATCACTCTAGGAAGGCAAATGTTGTAGCAGATGCTTTAAGTCGTAAATCATCATCTTCATTAGCAGCACTTCAGAGTTCTTATTTTTCGATATTGCTTGAGATGAAATCTCTAGGGATCCAGTTGAATAATGGCGAGGATGGAACCCTACTTGCTAGTTTCGTTGTGAGACCTTTATTGTTGAATCAAATCAGAGAATTGCAAAAATTTGATGATGAGTTGAAACAGGAAGTTCAAAAGCTATACGATGGAGAAACTAGTGAGTTCAGACTCAGTGATGATGGTACTTTGATGCTTAGAGACCGAATTTGTATCCCTAAAGATAACCAGTTGAGATAAGCGATTTTAGAAGAAGCTCATTCTTCTGCCTATGCTTTACATCCCGAAACACCAAAATGTACAAGACTATCAAGGAAAGTTATTGGTGGCCAGGTATGAAACGAGACGTAGCAGAGTTTGTAGCGAAATGTCTCACATGCCAACAAATCAAGGCAGAACATTAAAAACCATCAAGTACTCTTCAACCTTTACCTATTCCAGAATGGAAGTGGGAACACATGACCATGGACTTTGTATTGGGTTTACTGCAGATGTAGAGTGGGAAAGATGCTATTTGGGTGATTGTGGATAGATTGACTAAGTCCGCCCATTTCTTGGCTATCCATAGCATGTATTCCATTGAGAAACTGGCTATACTTTATATAGATGAGATAGTGAGATTACATGGAGTCCCAGTTTTTATCGTGTCAGATCGAGACCCCCAGTTTACTGCTCGATTCTGGCTGAAATTCCAAGAAGCTCTCGAAACTAATTTGAGATTTAGCGTTGCCTTTCATCCACAGACAGATGGTCAATCTGAGAGAACTATTCAGACCTTGGAAGATATGTTACGGGCTTGTGTCATTGACTTTATTGGGAGTTGGGATAGACAGTTGCCATTGGTGGAATTCACGTATAATAATAGTTTTCAGTCTAGTATTGGGATGGCACCATACGAGGCTCTGTATGGAAGAAAATGCCAAACTCCGCTCTATTGGGATGAAGTGGGTGAAAGGAAATTGATTAATGTATAATTGATTGACTTGACTAATGACAAGATCAAGATTATCCGAGAGTGATTAAAGACAGCTCAAGGTAGGCAGAAGAGCTATTCTGATAGACGGAGGAAGGATTTGGAATTTGAAATCGATGATAGAGTTTTTCTTAAGGTTTCACCTTGGAAAGGTAATAATTTGAAAATTTTAAGTATTAAATCTTATTTGATTACATTATTATGATAATTTGTGGTATTTATTAGATAATGAAAGGTGTGATTCGATTCGCGAAGCGAGGAAAGCTCAATCCGAGATATATTGGACCATTTCGTATCATTGAAAGGATTGGGCCAGTGGCTTATAGACTCGAATTACCCCCGAAGTTAGATTGGATTCATAATGTTTTCCACGTCTCGATGCTAGAGAAGTATGTACCTGATCCCTCCCATATCCTCGAGGCACCTCCGATTGAGTTGCATGAAGATTTAAAGTTCGAGGTGCAACCTGTACACATTCTAGATCGAAAAGATCTGGTGTTGAGGAAAAAGAGCATTCCTTTGGTTAAAGTGTTGTGGAAGAATGCTCGAATAGAGGAGATGACGTGGGAAGTCGAGCATCAAATGAGAAACCAATACCCACATCTTTTCTTTGAATCCGGTAAGTGAAATTTTGAGGTCAAAATTTTATTTTAAGGGGGGTAGTGTTGTCAAGCCCAACTCTATAAAATATTTGCCATGTCATTCATGTGCTTGACAATATGTTTGCATACTTGGAAAGCCCCAAAAAATTATTAAAAGTCGGTAGTGAACCTAGCGGTACAACTAAGCTGAATTAAGCCTCGAACTAGTCCAAATAGAGATTTTAAGATGAAATTGAGAATTTAAAAACCCATAATGACTTAATATGGTGATTCGGAGTTCAAGGATTGATTTGGAGTCAAATTGGAATTTTCATGACGTAGGGGCAAAATGGTCATTTTACCACCCAAGGGCAAAATTGAAATTTTACACCACCCAACACTTGTCATGCCTAAAGATTTCATCCATTAACATTTTATATTATGGATAATTGAGATATTTTATGCGGTCGTGAAAGAAAGCTTAGTTGTTAAGTGTTAAACATGGACCAATGGAATGGTGACAAATGGCAAGCTTTCATTTCTTTATAATTTACATTAAAAATCAGCACAATTGTCACGACCCAGTACTCCCCTCGAGCCCGTGACAACCGCTGTGGTGTCCCGATCGACGCTCATTATCCGAAATGTCAATCGGAACCCCGTAAGGCTTTAATATCAGTTTTTGCACCCACCTATGAGCAACAGTTGTTAAGTATCATGTTTTGATAGATTATAACATATTTCCAACTGAAAACAATAGAAAAATAATTTTTTTCTCATAAGGGTATTTTGGTCATTTTTCCTTAAAAATCTCGAAACTAGCTAAAAATGTAGTATGCGAGTGGAAAACACATATTTCATAATCAAAAATAAGTTTAGATGTCTAAAACATTCGTTTAAAGTGAAACTATAACTATTTGAATATAATAAAAATATTCAATAAAATATTCTATTTTTTTATAAAACAATATTTATAGAGTTACCGGTAAATAATTTTTGTAGCGTAAAAGATAAATAAATTCATATATACTGTAATACAGATAACCAAAGCATAAGATTTAATTTACAGTGACACGTGGGCCCACGAACGACCAAAAGTAATGAAGGCTATGAACCTACAGTTTTTGAGGATGCAAGTCCAACCGTAGCCCTCAACGAAATGAGCTATCTATCGACTATCCTGAGCCTGAAATGGGTGGAAAGGAGGGTGGTGAGATTATATAATTCCAGTGAGTAAACAAATACCATCTAAAATATCTAAAGCTGAGTAAATGGAGACAAATTAAAATAGATTATTATACTGTAATTCATCACCTTTCAACTCATTTCAACCAAATAAAATCAATTCATATAAATCGAGTATTCAACATGGCTTATGAATTTCTTAAAAGCTTTGGCTCATGCCAAAATCATTCTCATACTCAGTTATCAGGGATACCTTGGCCTGGGGCTATCCCAACCGAGTCCGCAAAGGCTGTTAAAAAGTCATGTACGCATAAATCATGTTTTTATTTTGAAAACATAGTCTTTCCTTGGCGTTGGCTGAGTCCACCCTCACGTGGTGGTTTGGCGTGAAGTGAACTTTAAAGTTGTACCTCGGGAGTTACCCTACACGCCTCTCCGACCGAGGTAAGAATATAACAAAGTTACCGTGCCCCTCTAATAGGCTGGTCCACTGAATCCGTCCACTATAGCAAGTTAAACCCACCAATTCAATAAAATCTCAACCGCATGACATAGCAATTATATCACATTCCAGCCTTTCAAGGCTAAATACACAGTTCATATATATCAACACAAATACCAATTCAGTCATTCATGCAAATATTGTCATAAGCCATTCGATTCAAACCATGAATTTACAACACCTGAAAACAGTCTCCAGTTACTCTATTTTTAAACCATCATTTCATTTCAAGACAATGTTATAAAATCATTTCATTAAATCACATTTTAATTACAAAACACAAAGATTTACCATTTAACTCATTTTTCATAAAATCACAAAATCGAATAAAAACCACTTTAGATAATTAAGATGATAGTAAGGTTACTCACTACTTCGGGAGTCGAATTTCGAGTACTTCGATTCTTGATCCTCGAGTACTATCTCTTTACTTTTGCCAGAATGCTCACCACTTAAACATAATGCACAATAAGCCATTTACTACATTTGTGCTAAATTGTTATAAAACCAATTCAGGCTCTATACAAATGCATGAAATGGGATGTGAAATACTCAAGTAACTATTTAAATATGGTGTTCAATATAAATTCAATTATGTACCTAAATAAAACGGTATTGGCCTAATTCGATCAATCACCTGATTAATTGGCTAATACGTCCAATTCAACTCCAAATAATTCTATTTTTCTCCCAATACTCCAAATCATCAAACACAAATTAAATAACTTGAAATATGGCAAAATCATCCTCACATTTTCTCTTGGAAAATTCGGCCATGGTGGGTGCATCAACATTATAATTTTTCCTACTTGATTCTCACACCATAAATCACTAATTCCTAACTAAATCACTTGAAATAAAATCAAAATCATCCTCAATATTCCACATGGAGAATTCGGCCAATGATGGGTGATGGAAGAACATGAATTTTTCTTGCCTGATTTTCATGCTACACATCACCAATCAACTAAAAACACTAGAATTTTTTAAAATCTAACCAAAACAACCATCAAAATCTCTCTTTAAGTGTTCAGCCAGCAAGAGACCCATCATGAAATCATGTGATTCAACCATGGAAAATGCAAAAGAATGCATGGGAAAGGTAGATCAGAAGTCAAAATCAAGAAATTATACCTTTGATTGTTTGATTACTTGAAATCCACCAATTTTCTCTTGAATTTTCACCCTAGGGTTCTTTTTCTTTCTTTTCTTCCTTTGTTCTTGCTTTGGCCGGCCATATGAAGAGAAATGGGCCGATTTTGTGCTGATTTTTAAGCCAAATAATAAATGGATGAAAATTTGACACATGTCACCATTCCATTGGTCCATGTGTCATACTTACCCATTATGCAATCTCTCTCAACCACTTAAATTTTCTCAATTATCCATGATAATATTGGGTAAAATCCATGTGCTGGACAATTGTTGGGTGGTGTAAAATTACAATTTTCCCCCTAAGGTGGCAAAATGACTATTTTGCCTCTATGCTCGAAAAAATGCTGGAATTAAAATTTTTCACTTCTCAAACTCAAATTATGTTCTAAATAGTCAATCTTGATCAAAAACTTCTTCCAACATTCCAATTTTAACCTCAGGTGGCAAAATGACCATTTTACCTCTAGGTCATGAAAATTCCAATTTGACTCCAAATCGGTCCTCGAACTTCGAATCACTATTTCAAGTCATTCTGGGGTTTTAAAATTCTCAATTTCATCTTAAAATCTCTATTTGGACTAGTTTGAGGCTTAATTCAACTTAATTGTACCATTTGGTACATTGCCATCCTTTAACGATTTTCGAGGTACCTAAGTAAGCAAACATGCATTCTTATGTAGGAATGGCATAATAAACATATTGTAGAGCTGGGCTTGATAGCACTACCCCCTTTAAAATAAAATTTTGACCTCAAAATTTTATTTACTGAACTAAGAGAAAATGTGAGGGTATTATTTTCTCATCCAATGCTCGACTTCTTATGTCCTCCCCTTTATAGGGAATTTCGATTTGTTCACCTCATTTACCTCTAATTCAACTCGAGTACTTCACTTATGTCTATTATTATCCTTAAAATCAGATCAACAGTAACCTTCACAATTATGATCTTTTATATCGAGACACCAAGCATGCTTTTATTACTATCATTAAACTTGAACCATAACTCCATCTCAATCATACCAATTTCGATCGCATTTTATACTTATTTAGGTATACCAATCACTATCTTATTACTTCATTCCATGTCAAATTTCTCAACTTTCATTCATTCATCCTATCCTCATACACTATTGTGTAGTTTACGGCATCATTAACATGCCATACTTATTCTTATACATATCCTCAACGTTAGGGAAGATTAATGGCTTCAATTATTTCCACATACTTCATGTTTACCTTGCATTTGGGAAATTTCAATCTTTTTAATCCTATTAGTCCATCTCATATGGCTTAATCGCACTATGGATTACATTCCCTTAACTATTTCCCCAAAATTCCTTAGGTTGCCATAAATATACTTTTGATAAGATTCTTGATCGTTACATTATCTATACAACTGATCAAATATATTGAGTTCAAATCTCGAACCACTAAAATCATTCTTCATTTTAGTTGGGTACATCACTAACTCCACACATACGTATACACGCACATTCAAATGTCCATATTCCTCATTATATATACGGGTCTCTGTTTTCAAATGCCTTCAGACTAATTTCTCTTTGTTCATTCCCATCCATAACCAAGATTCAATAGAATAATCTTCATAATTCATACAAATTCTCATCATGCCTGTGCATAGTTTCGCATCATTTACATACTTATACTCTCTTCTTATCATTTCCAATTATATGCTTAAGTTTTCTTATACTATATATCATTGCATCACAATGTCATCTCCATTGAATTATAATCTATTATGCTTGTATGCTTTATAATCTCATTGATACTTCAAAAATTTTCCTTGACTTGATCATTGCATGTTATGCAATACCACAATTCGTAAGAGTCATCCTTATTCCTCGATTATCTTTCATGCCTCTTACATATATTGTATCCTTATTGCATTCTAATATTGATTTGTCACTTAAGACTCAAACTCATTTGAATCATGTATGCCTCAAGCATTTCGAATTCCAATTTTCATAATATATTAAGAAAGTTTCATTATCTGACTTCATTATCAAGGTCAACTTCAATCATCTTTTGTTCCACTCTTTCATTTGAACATAACATCATTCTCCCTTAGCCAATTTACAGATTGTACTTGAAATTACAAGACTTGAAACTAGATTCTCCTTAAGTATTTTTCAATATTAATACTAATATCACTCTCAGCTTACAGCTTCCTTTTTATAACCACATAACTTAGTGCTTGCTTTCACGAGATCCATGGCAGAACTTCTCTTGAGTATTTCCTTGGGGATATCTATCTTAAACTTATGTCTCACAACATGTGATCACTTAACCCGTAACTTAGCCATTTATGTGGCATCCTCTTC